>NW_024060127.1:0-7500 GCF_016432855.1 Salvelinus namaycush
ATTATCATGTCTTGTCCCTGTGCTTCCCTTCCATTTGTCTCCCTCTGCTGGTCTTAGTAGGTTCTTTCCCTCTCTCTTCCCCTCCCTCTCTTCCTCTCTCGCTCTCTCTCTATCGTTCCGTTCCTGCTCCCAGCTGTTCCTCATTCTCCTAACTACCTCATTTAATCTTTCACACCTGTCCCCTATTTTGCCCTCTGATTAGAGTTCCTATTTCTCCCTCTGTTTTCCGCTTCTGTCCTTGTCGGATCTTTGTTTGATGTTTGCTGTTCCGTGTCCTGGTTCCGCCCTGTCGTGTTTTTGCCTTCATCAGATGCTGCGTGTGAGCAGGTGTCATCTAAGATATATCCAGGAGTACCGTTTTGTTTAAGTTTGGAATAAAGACTCTGTTTTTGTTAAGTCGCTTTTGGGTCCTCATTCATCTGCATAACACTACAGACTCCAGTATATAGTAAACTAAAGGTTACATCCCAAACAGGGCCCCGTAGGGATCAGAGGTGCACTACAGACTCCAGTATATAGTAAACTAAAGGTTACATCCCAAACAGAGCCCTGTAGGGATCAGAGGTGCACTACAGACTCCAGTATATAGTAAACTAAAGGCTACATCCCAAACAGAGCCCTGTAGGGATCAGAGGTGCACTACAGACTCCAGTATATAGTAAACTAAAGGTTACATCCCAAACAGAGCCCTGTAGGGATCAGAGGTCCACTACAGACTTCAGTATATAGTAAACTAAAGGTTACATCCCAAACAGGGCCCTGTAGGGATCAGAGGTGCACTACAGACTCCAGTATATAGTAAACTAAAGGTTACATCCCAAACAGGGCCCTGTAGGGATCAGAGGTGCACTACAGACTCCAGTATATAGTAAACTAAAGGTTACATCCCAAACAGAGCCCTGTAGGGATCAGAGGTGCACTACAGACTCCAGTATATAGTAAACTAAAGGTTACATCCCAAACAGAGCCCTGTAGGGATCAGAGGTGCACTACAGACTCCAGTATATAGTAAACTAAAGGTTACATCCCAAACAGAGCCCTGTAGGGATCAGAGGTGCACTACAGACTCCAGTATATAGTAAACTAAAGGCTACGTCCCAAACAGAGCCCCGTAGAGATCAGAGGTGCACTACAGACTCCAGTATATAGTAAACTAAAGGTTACGTCCCAAACAGAGCCCTGTAGGGATCAGAGGTGCACTACAGACTCCAGTATATAGTAAACTAAAGGTTACATCCCAAACAGAGCCCTGTAGGGATCAGAGGTGCACTACAGACTCCAGTATATAGTAAACTAAAGGTTACATCCCAAATAGGGCCCCGTAGGGATCAGAGGTGCACTACAGACTCCAGTATATAGTAAACTAAAGGTTACATCCCAAACAGAGCCCCGTAGGGATCAGAGGTGCACTACAGACTCCAGTATATAGTAAACTAAAGGTTACATCCCAAACAGAGCCCCGTAGGGATCAGAGGTGCACTACAGACTCCAGTATATAGTAAACTAAAGGTTACATCCCAAACAGAGCCCCGTAGGGATCAGAGGTGCACTACAGACTCCAGTATATAGTAAACTAAAGGTTACATCCCAAACAGAGCCCCGTAGGGATCAGAGGTGCACTACAGACTCCAGTATATAGTAAACTAAAGGTTACATCCCAAACAGAGCCCTGTAGGGATCAGAGGTGCACTACAGACTCCAGTATATAGTAAACTAAAGGTTACATCCCAAACAGAGCCCTGTAGGGATCAGAGGTGCACTACAGACTCCAGTATATAGTAAACTAAAGGTTACATCCCAAACAGAGCCCCGTAGGGATCAGAGGTGCACTACAGACTCCAGTATATAGTAAACTAAAGGTTACATCCCAAACAGAGCCCCGTAGGGATCAGAGGTGCACTACAGACTCCAGTATATAGTAAACTAAAGGTTACATCCCAAACAGAGCCCCGTAGGGATCAGAGGTGCACTACAGACTCCAGTATATAGTAAACTAAAGGTTACATCCCAAACAGAGCCCTGTAGGGATCAGAGGTGCACTACAGACTCCAGTATATAGTAAACTAAAGGTTACATCCCAAACAGAGCCCCTTTAGGGATCAGAGGTGCACTACAGACTCCAGTATATAGTAAACTAAAGGTTACATCCCAAACAGAGCCCCGTAGGGATCAGAGGTGCACTACAGACTCCAGTATATAGTAAACTAAAGGTTACATCCCAAACAGAGCCCCGTAGGGATCAGAGGTGCACTACAGACTCCAGTATATAGTAAACTAAAGGTTACATCCCAAACAGAGCCCCGTAGGGATCAGAGGTGCACTACAGACTCCAGTATATAGTAAACTAAAGGTTACATCCCAAACAGAGCCCCGTAGGGATCAGAGGTGCACTACAGACTCCAGTATATAGTAAACTAAAGGTTACATCCCAAACAGAGCCCCGTAGGGATCAGAGGTGCACTACAGACTCCAGTATATAGTAAACTAAAGGTTACATCCCAAACAGAGCCCCGTAGGGATCAGAGGTGCACTACAGACTCCAGTATATAGTAAACTAAAGGTTACATCCCAAACAGGGCCCCGTAGGGATCAGAGGTGCACTACAGACTCCAGTATATAGTAAACTAAAGGTTACATCCCAAACAGAGCCCTGTAGGGATCAGAGGTGCACTACAGACTCCAGTATATAGTAAACTAAAGGTTACATCCCAAACAGAGCCCTGTAGGGATCAGAGGTGCACTACAGACTCCAGTATATAGTAAACTAAAGGTTACATCCCAAACAGAGCCCTGTAGGGATCAGAGGTGCACTACAGACTCCAGTATATAGTAAACTAAAGGTTACATCCCAAACAGAGCCCCGTAGGGATCAGAGGTGCACTACAGACTCCAGTATATAGTAAACTAAAGGTTACATCCCTAACAGAGCCCTGTAGGGATCAGAGGTGCACTACAGACTCCAGTATATAGTAAACTAAAGGTTACATCCCAAACAGAGCCCTGTAGGGATCAGAGGTGCACTACAGACTCCAGTATATAGTAAACTAAAGGTTACATCCCAAACAGGGCCCCGTAGGGATCAGAGGTGCACTACAGACTCCAGTATATAGTAAACTAAAGGTTACATCCCAAACAGAGCCCTGTAGGGATCAGAGGTCCACTACAGACTCCAGTATATAGTAAACTAAAGGTTACATCCCAAACAGAGCCCTGTAGGGATCAGAGGTGCACTACAGACTCCAGTATATAGTAAACTAAAGGTTACATCCCAAACAGAGCCCTGTAGGGATCAGAGGTGCACTACAGACTCCAGTATATAGTAAACTAAAGGTTACATCCCAAACAGAGCCCTGTAGGGATCAGAGGTCCACTACAGACTCCAGTATATAGTAAACTAAAGGTTACATCCCAAACAGAGCCCTGTAGGGATCAGAGGTGCACTACAGACTCCAGTATATAGTAAACTAAAGGTTACATCCCAAACAGAGCCCTGTAGGGATCAGAGGTCCACTACAGACTCCAGTATATAGTAAACTAAAGGTTACATCCCAAACAGAGCCCTGTAGGGATCAGAGGTGCACTACAGACTCCAGTATATAGTAAACTAAAGGTTACATCCCAAACAGAGCCCTGTAGGGATCAGAGGTGCACTACAGACTCCAGTATATAGTAAACTAAAGGTTACATCCCAAACAGAGCCCTGTAGGGATCAGAGGTCCACTACAGACTCCAGTATATAGTAAACTAAAGGTTACATCCCAAACAGAGCCCTGTAGGGATCAGAGGTGCACTACAGACTCCAGTATATAGTAAACTAAAGGTTACATCCCAAACAGAGCCCTGTAGGGATCAGAGGTGCACTACAGACTCCAGTATATAGTAAACTAAAGGTTACATCCCAAACAGAGCCCTGTAGGGATCAGAGGTGCACTACAGACTCCAGTATATAGTAAACTAAAGGTTACATCCCAAACAGGGCCCCGTAGGGATCAGAGGTGCACTACAGACTCCAGTATATAGTAAACTAACGGTTACATCCCAAACAGGGCCCCGTAGGGATCAGAGGTGCACTACAGACTCCAGTATATAGTAAACTAAAGGTTACATCCCAAACAGAGCCCCGTAGGGATCAGAGGTGCACTACAGACTCCAGTATATAGTAAACTAAAGGTTACATCCCAAACAGAGCCCCGTAGGGATCAGAGGTGCACTACAGACTCCAGTATATAGTAAACTAAAGGTTACATCCCAAACAGAGCCCCGTAGGGATCAGAGGTGCACTACAGACTCCAGTATATAGTAAACTAAAGGTTACATCCCAAACAGAGCCCCGTAGGGATCAGAGGTGCACTACAGACTCCAGTATATAGTAAACTAAAGGTTACATCCCAAACAGAGCCCCGTAGGGATCAGAGGTGCACTACAGACTCCAGTATATAGTAAACTAAAGGTTACATCCCAAACAGAGCCCTGTAGGGATCAGAGGTGCACTACAGACTCCAGTATATAGTAAACTAAAGGTTACATCCCAAACAGAGCCCTGTAGGGATCAGAGGTGCACTACAGACTCCAGTATATAGTAAACTAAAGGTTACATCCCAAACAGAGCCCCGTAGGGATCAGAGGTGCACTACAGACTCCAGTATATAGTAAACTAAAGGTTACATCCCAAACAGAGCCCCGTAGGGATCAGAGGTGCACTACAGACTCCAGTATATAGTAAACTAAAGGTTACATCCCAAACAGAGCCCTGTAGGGATCAGAGGTGCACTACAGACTCCAGTATATAGTAAACTAAAGGTTACATCCCAAACAGAGCCCTGTAGGGATCAGAGGTGCACTACAGACTCCAGTATATAGTAAACTAAAGGTTACATCCCAAACAGGGCCCCGTAGGGATCAGAGGTGCACTACAGACTCCAGTATATAGTAAACTAAAGGTTACATCCCAAACAGAGCCCTGTAGGGAGCAGAGGTAGTGGATAGGAAGCTATTCGGGAGGTGAACCATGGAGGGAGAATGGAAACGTGATTCTGAGAATGAGAAACTGTTTCATTTGACCAACGACCCATAGAAGAGTTGTCTCAAGTGGTCAGTGTGTGTATGTGTGTGTGTGTGTGTGTGTGTGCGTGCGTTCAAACGCTCGTGCATTCTGTGGACACACATGAACCGTAGATTTTGGATCGTGAGGAATGGACTGATGGGAAATGAAACCACGTTTTATTCTTCAGACACACAAACAGTTATACGTAGCTCCAAGGAGACACATTTTGTAACCTCTCTCTCTCTTCCTCTCTCTTCCTGTCTCTCTCTCTTCCTCTCTCTTCCTGTCTCTCTCTCTTCACCTCTCTTCCCCTGTCTTCACCTCTCTCTCTCTCTCTCTCTCTCTTCCTCTCTCTTCCTCTCTCTTCCCCTCTCTTCCTCTCTCACTCTCTCTTCCTCTCTCTTCCTCTCTCTTCCCCTCTCTTCCTCTCTCTTCCCCTCTCTTCCCCTCTCTTCCCCTCTCTTCCCCTCTCTTCCTCTCTCTTCCTCTCTCTTCTCCTCTCTTCCCCTCTCTTCCCCTCTCTTCCCCTCTCTTCCCTTCTCTTCCCCTCTCTTCTTCTCTCTTCCTCTCTCTTCCCCTCTCTTCCTCTCTCTTCCCCTCTCTTCCGCTCTCTTCCCCTCTTCCTCTCTCTTCCTCTCTCTTCCTCTCTCTTCCTCTCTCTTCCTCTCTCTTCCTCTCTCACTCTCTCTTCCCCTCTCTTCCTCTCTCTTCCTCTCTCTTCCCCTCTCTTACCCTCTCTTACCCTCTCTTCCTCTCTCTTCCCCTCTCTTCCTCTCTCTTCCTCTCTCTTCCTCTCTCTTCCTCTCTCTTCCTCTCTCTGCCTCTCTCTTCCCCTCTCTTCCCCTCTCTTCCTCTCTCTTCCCCTCTATTCCCCTTTCTTCCTCTCTCTTCCTCTCTCTTCCTCTCTCTTCCCCTCTATTCCCCTTTCTTCCTCTCTCTTCTCCTCTCTTCCCCTCTCTTCCCCTCTCTTCTTCTCTCTTCCTCTCTCTTCCTCTCTCTTCCTCTCTCTTCCCCTCTATTCCCCTCTCTTCCCCTCTCTTCCCCTCTTCCCCTCTATTCCCCTTTCTTCCTCTCTCTTCCCCTCTCTTCCTCTCTCTTCCTCTCTCTTCCTCTCTCACTCTCTCTTCCTCTTGTGTTTTATCAGTGTTTCAGAAAGCTTCTATAATGACATAATGGTTGGCAACATATGTGCTGTTCTTATTTCCCTACAGTTAGTGGTGTGTTTTACAGTGTGTACATACACACCAGAGTTGGATGGACCTTGGATATCATTTCTCCTCTGACCTGGTGGTTGTAGAGGGTTGGGGAGGTGATTAAAGTAATTCATGTAATTGTCAAACCCAAATGAGAGGAAATTAGGGGAGAGTGGTCACCCCGTCACACGGAGAGAAACACCAGTAGACAAGGAGTTAGCCCCTCTGCTGTACCTACAAGTAGTTAGCCCCTCTGCTGTACCTACAAGGAATTAGCCCCTCTACTGTACCTACAAGGAGTTAGCTCCTCTGCTGTACCTACAAGGAGTTAGCCCCTCTGCTGTACCTACAAGGAGTTAGCCCCTCTGCTGTACCTACAAGGAGTTAGCCCCTCTGCTGTACCTACAAGGAGTTAGCCCCTCTGCTGTACCTACAAGGAGTTAGCCCCTCTGCTGTACCTACAAGGAGTTAGCCCCTCTGCTGTACCTACAAGGAGTTAGCCCCTCTGCTGTACCTACAAGGAGTTAGCTCCTCTGCTGTACCTACAAGGAGTTAGCTCCTCTGCTGTACCTACAAGGAGTTAGCCCCTCTGCTGTACCTACAAGTAGTTAGCCCCTCTGCTGTACCTACAAGGAGTTAGACCCTCTGCTGTACCTACAAGGAGTTAGCCCCTCTGCTGTACCTACAAGGAGTTAGACCCTCTGCTGTACCTACAAGGAGTTAGCCCCTCTGCTGTACCTACAAGTAGTTAGCCCCTCTGCTGTACCTACAAGGAGTTAGCCCCTCTGCTGTACCTACAAGGAGTTAGCCCCTCTGCTGTACCTACAAGGAGTTAGCCCCTCTGCTGTACCTACAAGGAGTTAGACCCTCTACTGTACCTACAAGGAGTTAGCCCCTCTACTGTACCTACAAGGAGTTAGACCCTCTGCTGTACCTACAAGGAGTTAGACCCTCTGCTGTACCTACAAGGAGTTAGCCCCTCTGCTGTACCTACAAGGAGTTAGCTCCTCTGCTGTACCTACAAGGAGTTAGCCCCTCTGCTGTACCTACAAGGAGTTAGCCCCTCTGCTGTACCTACAAGGAATTAGCCCCTCTACTGTACCTACAAGGAGTTAGCTCCTCTGCTGTACCTACAAGGAGTTAGCCCCTCTGCTGTACCTACAAGGAGTTAGCCCCTCTGCTGTACCTACAAGGAGTTAGCCCCTCTGCTGTACCTACAAGGAGTTAGCCCCTCTGCTGTACCTACAAGGAGTTAGCCCCTCT
>NW_024060127.1:12500-15000 GCF_016432855.1 Salvelinus namaycush
GCCAGGAATACAGGCTTAGGCCTGGACTGGCAAGTTTTTTATCAACTGACGAATCACATGTAAGACAAATCATAAAGGCTAAATCTTGTCAAGTGTAACTGCTCTTTCAGATTGTAATGAGAACCCGGCTAAATTCTGGAAAATTGTCAAATCCCTGAACGGTTCTACTTACCTCTATGTCACAACAGATTAATTCAGACACTGGCCTTATTACAGAGAAATAAAATGGCATCGTTGTTGCATTTAATCACAATCTCTTTGAAAGTACTTCTAAATCTATTCACCATTATATTTGTCTGGATGCTGATAGAGGAAACTCACTGAACGATCAGAGAAATTATAGCCAAAGCTTTTCTTTTAGGCTATTTACCAAAAAAAAAGAAGTCCTGGATGGGACCGACCAATTGGATCCCAGTCTGCTTAAGTGTGCAGAGGGTCTAACTCCTTGTAAATGTTCTGCTTTATTTGTGGGTCTGTCAAACGCTTTTGATACTGTTGATCATGCTGTTTTATTGACTAAGTTGTCCACGATAGGCCTGAGCTCTGACACCTGTTCATGGTTATCACGATTATCTCAGTGACAGAACTCAGGCCATCGTGATCGATGGGGTTGTTTGAATTTTTTTAAAGGATATAAAGGTGTACCACAGGGGTCGATGTTGGGACCAGTTCTCTTCACTATTTGTATTAACGCCATTGGTCAAATCCGTGAAAAAAATGTCAACTTCATCTATATGCGGATGATCCTATGCTGTTGCCCTGACTGTTGATCTGACTGTTGATCTGGCTGTTGCCCTGACTGTTGATCTGGCTGTTGATCTGGCTGTTGATCTGGCTGTTGCCCTGACTGTTGATCTGGCTGTTGATCTGGCTGTTGCCCTGACTGTTGATCTGACTGTTGATCTGGCTGTTGCCCTGACTGTTGATCTGGCTGTTGATCTGGCTGTTGCCCTGACTGTTGATCTGGCTGTTGATCTGACTGTTGCCCTGACTGTTGCCCTGACTGTTGATCTGGCTGTTGATCTGACTGTTGATCTGGCTGTTGATCTGGCTGTTGCCCTGACTGTTGATCTGACTGTTGATCTGGCTGTTGCCCTGACTGTTGATCTGGCTGTTGATCTGGCTGTTGCCCTGACTGTTGATCTGACTGTTGATCTGGCTGTTGCCCTGACTGTTGATCTGGCTGTTGATCTGACTGTTGCCCTGACTGTTGATCTGGCTGTTGCCCTGACTGTTGATCTGGCTGTTGATCTGGCTGTTGATCTGACTGTTGCCCTGACTGTTGATCTGGCTGTTGCCCTGACTGTTGATCTGGCTGTTGATCTGGCTGTTGCCCTGACTGTTGATCTGACTGTTGATCTGGCTGTTGATCTGGCTGTTGCCCTGACTGTTGATCTGGCTGTTGATCTGGCTGTTGCCCTGACTGTTGATCTGGCTGTTGATCTGACTGTTGCCCTGACTGTTGATCTGGCTGTTGATCTGGCTGTTGATCTGACTGTTGCCCTGACTGTTGCCCTGACTGTTGCCCTGACTGTTGCCCTGACTGTTGCCCTGACTGTTGATCTGGCTGTTGATCTGACTGTTGATCTGGCTGTTGATCTGGCTGTTGCCCTGACTGTTGATCTGACTGTTGATCTGACTGTTGCCCTGACTGTTGATCTGGCTGTTGATCTGGCTGTTGATCTGGCTGTTGATCTGACTGTTGCCCTGACTGTTGATCTGGCTGTTGATCTGACTGTTGATCTGGCTGTTGATCTGACTGTTGCCCTGACTGTTGCCCTGACTGTTGATCTGGCTGTGTCAAAACTACAGTCCGATTTTATAGCTTTAAAACTTGTTCTTAATATGTGCAAAAGGAAGTACATGTTGTTTTCAAACTCCCGTAAGAACTTTTCGATGAACACGTTAACTCATTAGATGGTTCTCCAATCAAACGTGTTCCCGCATATCAATGCTTAGTCATTGGGATTGATACGGATTTGTTGTTTAAAAAACATATAGATGAGCTGGTTAAGAAGCTGTCACGACCTGACCTTAGAGATCCTTATGTATTCTCTATGTTTGGTTAGGTCAGGGTGTGACTCGGGTGGGACATTCTATGTTTTCTATTTCTTTGTTGTTTTTGGCCGTGTGTGGTTCCCAATCAGAGGCAGCTGTCTATCGTCGTCTCTGATTGGTGGATCATATATAAGTTGTGATTTTCCTTTTGGGTTTAGTGGGGAGTTATTTTCTGGTTAGCTGTTTTGTTGCCTGACAGAACTGTTCACTTTCGTTTTCTACTTTGTTATTTTTAGACTCTGGACTCTCTGGACTCTATGGGCTCTATGGGCTCTATGGACTCTATGGGCTCTATGGACTCTATGGGCTCTATGAGCTCTATGGACTCTGTGAGCTCTATGGACTCTATGGACTCTATGGGCTCTATGAGCTCTATGGACTCTATGAGGTCTATGGGCTCTATGAGCTCTATGGACTCTGTGAGCTCTATGGACTCTATGGA
>NW_024060128.1:0-27698 GCF_016432855.1 Salvelinus namaycush
GATGTTCAAAATGTTCATAAGTGACAAGCATGGTCAAATAATAATCATGAATAAATGTCAGTTGGCTTTTCATAGCCGATCATTAAGAGTTGAAAACAGCAGGTCTGGGACAGGTGGCGGTTCCATAACCGCAGGCAGAACAGTTGAAACTGGAATAGCAGCAAGGCCAGGTGGACTGGGGACAGCAAGAAGTCATCATGCCCGGTAGTCCCGACGTATGGTCCTAGGGCTCAGGTCCTCCGAGAGAAAGAAAGAGAGAAGGAGAAAATTAGAGAGAGCCAAGATTTTCAAAATGTTCATAAATGACAAGCATGGTCAAATAATAATCAGGAATAAATGTCAGTTGGCTTTTCATAGCCGATCATTAAGAGTTATAAATACAGTTCTTACTAAATGTGTCAAAGAGCACTGTTTCCACCCGGTTTCGAACCGGGGACCTTTCGCGTGTAAAGCGAATGTGATAACCACTACACTACAGAAACTGCTGCATGTGATTTTTGCAAGGACTAAACCAAATTTTACTGATATTCACTGCATGTATTTGAATTTCCAAAATATTATTATTCTCTGTTATAAATACAGTTCTTACTAAATGTGTCAAAGAGCACTGTTTCCACCCGGTTTCGAACCGGGGACCTTTCGCGTGTAAAGCGAATGTGATAACTACTACACTACAGAAACTGCTGCATGTGATTTCTGTAAGGACTAAACCACATTTTACTGATATTCACTGCAAAATAAGGCATTTATGAAAGCAACTATTCTCTGTTATAAATACAGTTCTTACTGGATGTGTCAAAGAGCACTGTTTCGAACCGGGGACCTTTCGCGTGTTAAGCGAACGTGATAACCACTACACTACAGAAACTGCAGCATGTGATTTCTGCAAGGACTAAACCAAATTTTACTGATATTCACTGCAAAATAAGGCATTTATGAAAGCAACTATTCTCTGTTATAAATACAGTTCTTACTGAATGTGTCAAAGAGCACTGTTTCCACCCGGTTTCGAACCGGGGACCTTTCGCGTGTAAAGCAAACGTGATAACCACTACACTACAGAAACTGCTGCATGGGATTTTTGCAAGGACTAAACCAAATTTTACTGATATTCACTGCATGTATTTGAATTTCCAAAATATTATTATTCTCTGTTATAAATACAGTTCTTACTGAATGTGTCAAAGAGCACTGTTTCCACCCGGTTTCGAACCGGGGAACTTTCGCGTGTTAAGCAAACGTGATAACCACTACACTACAGAAACTGCTGCATGTAAATTTTGCAAGGACTAAACCAAATTTTACTGATATTCACTGCATGTATTTGAATTTCCAAAATACGGCATTTATGAAAGCAACTATTCTCTGTTATAAATACAGTTCTTACTGAATGTGTCAAAGAGCACTGTTTCCGCCCGGTTTCGAACCGGGGACCTTTCGCGTGTTAAGCGAATGTGATAACCACTACACTACAGAAACTGCTGCATGTGATTTCTGCAAGGACTAAACCACATTTTACTGATATTCACTGCAAAATAAGGCATTTATGAAAGCAACTATTCTCTGTTATAAATACAGTTCTTACTGAATGTGTCAAAGAGCACTGTTTCCACACGGTTTCGAACCGGGGACCTTTCGCGTGTGAAGCGAATGTGATAACCACTACACTACAGAAACTACTGCATGTGATGTCTGCAAGGACTAAACCAAATTTTACTGATATTCACTGCATGTATTTGAATTTCCAAAATATTATTATTCTCTGTTATAAATACAGTTCTTACTGAATGTGTCAAAGAGCACTGTTTCCGCCCGGTTTCGAACCGGGGACCTTTCACGTGTGATGCGAATGTGATAACTACTACACTACAGAAACTGCTGCATGTGATTTCTGTAAGGACTAAACCAAATTTTACTGATATTCACTGCAAAATAAGGCATTTATGAAAGCAACTATTCTCTGTTATAAATACAGTTCTTACTGAATGTGTCAAAGTGCACTGTTTCCGCCCGGTTTCGAACCGGGGACCTTTTGCGTGTTAAGCGAATGTGATAACCACTACACTACAGAAACTGCTGCATGTGATTTTTGCAAGGACTAAACCACATTTTACTGATATTCACTGCATGGATTTGAATTTCCAAAATACGGCATTTATGAAAGCAACTATTCTCAATCAAGTTTATTTTATATAGCCCTTCGTACATCAGCTAATATCTCGAAGTGCTGTACAGAAACCCAGCCTAAAACCCCAAACAGCTAGTAATGCAGGTGTAGAAGCACAGGTGGCTAGGAAAAACTCCCTAGAAAGGCCAAAACCTAGGAAGAAACCTAGAGAGGAACCAGGCTATGAGGGGTGGCCAGTCCTCTTCTGGCTGTGCAGGGTGGAGATTATAACAGAACTATGCCAAGATGTTCAAAAATGTTCATAAGTGACAAGCATGGTCAAATAATAATCATGAATAAATGTCAGTTGGCTTTTCATAGCCGATCATTAAGAGTTGAAAACAGCAGGTCTGGGACAGGTGGCGGTTCCATAACCGCAGGCAGAACAGTTGAAACTGGAATAGCAGCAAGGCCAGGTGGACTGGGGACAGCAAGAAGTCATCATGCCCGGTAGTCCCGACGTATGGTCCTAGGGCTCAGGTCCTCCGAGAGAAAGAAAGAGAGAAGGAGAAAATTAGAGAGAGCCAAGATTTTCAAAATGTTCATAAATGACAAGCATGGTCAAATAATAATCAGGAATAAATGTCAGTTGGCTTTTCATAGCCGATCATTAAGAGTTATAAATACAGTTCTTACTAAATGTGTCAAAGAGCACTGTTTCCACCCGGTTTCGAACCGGGGACCTTTCGCGTGTAAAGCGAATGTGATAACCACTACACTACAGAAACTGCTGCATGTGATTTCTGTAAGGACTAAACCAAATTTTACTGATATTCACTGCATGTATTTGAATTTCCAAAATATTATTATTCTCTGTTATAAATACAGTTCTTACTGAATGTGTCAAAGAGCACTGTTTCCACCCGGTTTCGAACCGGGGACCTTTCGCGTGTGATGCGAATGTGATAACTACTACACTACAGAAACTGCTGCATGTGATTTCTGTAAGGACTAAACCACATTTTACTGATATTCACTGCAAAATAAGGCATTTATGAAAGCAACTATTCTCTGTTATAAATACAGTTCTTACTGGATGTGTCAAGATCCTGTCACTGTTTCGAACCGGGGACCTTTCGCGTGTTAAGCGAACGTGATAGCCACTACACTTACAGAAACTGCATGCATTGTGATTTCTGCAAGGACTAAACCAAATTTTACTGATATTCACTGCATAAATTAAGCCATTTATGAAAGCAACTATTCTCTGTTATAAATACAGTTCTTACTGAATGTGTCAAAGAGCACTGTTTCCACCCGGTTTCGAACCGAGGACCTTTCGCGTGTAAAGCAAACGTGATAACCACTACACTACAGAAACTGCTGCATGGGATTTTTGCAAGGACTAAACCAAATTTTACTGATATTCACTGCATGTATTTGAATTTCCAAAATATTATTATTCTCTGTTATAAATACAGTTCTTACTGAATGTGTCAAAGAGCACTGTTTCCACCCGGTTTCGAACCGGGGACCTTTCGCGTGTGAAGCGAACGTGATAACCACTACACTACAGAAACTGCTGCATGTGAATTTTGCAAGGACTAAACCAAATTTTACTGATATTCACTGCATGTATTTGAATTTCCAAAATACGGCATTTATGAAAGCAACTATTCTCTGTTATAAATACAGTTCTTACTGAATGTCAAAGAGCACTGTTTCCGCCCGGTTTCGAACCGGGGACCTTTCGCGTGTTAAGCGAATGTGATAACCACTACACTACAGAAACTGCTGCATGTGATTTCTGCAAGGACTAAACCACATTTTACTGATATTCACTGCAAAATAAGGCATTTATGAAAGCAACTATTCTCTGTTATAAATACAGTTCTTACTGAATGTGTCAAAGAGCACTGTTTCCAACCGGTTTCGAACCGGGGACCTTTCACGTGTGAAGCGAATGTGATAACCACTACACTACAGAAACTACTGCATGTGATGTCTGCAAGGACTAAACCAAATTTTACTGATATTCACTGCATGTATTTGAATTTCCAAAATATTATTATTCTCTGTTATAAATACAGTTCTTACTGAATGTGTCAAAGAGCACTGTTTCCACCCGGTTTCGAACCGGGGACCTTTCGCGTGTAAAGCGAACGTGATTACCACTACACTACAGAAACTGCTGCATGTGATTTTTGCAAGGACTAAACCAAATTTTACTGATATTCACTGCATGTATTTGAATTTCCAAAATATTATTATTCTCTGTTATAAATACAGTTCTTACTGAATGTGTCAAAGAGCACTGTTTGCGCCCGGTTTCGAACCGGGGACCTTTCGCGTGTGAAGCGAATGTGATAACTACTACACTACAGAAACTGCTGCATGTGATTTCTGTAAGGACTAAACCAAATTTTACTGATCTTCACTGTGTCATGACGTTGGGTTGGGGGTAGGTTTATGACAGTCATAAATACCTCTTTCCCCCTTTTTCTCTCTCCCTACTATAACTGATGTGACATAAGAAAACCCCTTGGTTAACATAGAGATTCTGGGTAACATCAGAAGTTGGGGGAAATGAACTATATTCTGGTAACCCGACCAACTGAACATATGCGGTGGTACTTAAGGTATATTATGTCAGTTCGGTTGCCCTCTGACACATTCTCATCGAGGATAGAATGGCATAAACTCTACTGTGGAAAGTCTAAATGTCAGAGATATCGGATTCACATGGAATTGCTGTTTAATTCAAATGTTTGAATATGACATTATTTGTGAAGAGATGAAATGTAATTTTAGCCTCCAAATGAGAGATCTATGCTTTCATAAGTTTTCCTCTGCTCACAGTGGTCCGCCCCTGTGAAGAGGCATGGGTTATAATAGACTTTTCAGACACACCCCTCTCCCTCCACTATAAAAGCCACGAACCAGAATATAACTTTCTGTTCCGGGTACTCTAGGATGACGATCCAGTGTCAGAATGGTTCAGATAATCACTATAGATGAAGCCAACATCAGCATGGACTTTGATTGTGAATGGTACGAACTTTGAACTCGTATTCACTACAGAAGTGATATCTCCTAGCCTTTGAGTTAGCAACAGCTAAACGCAGGTTCGGAAGGACAGTCCAAGTATCCCGTCTAATACACACAACGTTCCCGTGACTACCAGAGACATTCGTCAAAGGACAGAGGACTCGGGTTGGCGACACGGTCCATCTACCACCAACCTACTGAAGCGCAGCTCAGAGTAAATATTGATTGCATTTTCCTCTTCAAATGGGCGGTAATTTAGAATGCATAAGATACTGTATTTACGATAGCACAGCTCGCCTATGTCAAGTCTCCAGCTCTTTCACTAGGACTCCCCCCTTCCCTTTGTGTAACAAGCTGTCATACCTATTCCGCCCGCTAGGGATCTTTTTCTGTATGACGTAATTTGTGATAAAGTTATGATTTAATGGTGTATGTGTGTTTCTGTGTGATTAGTTAGGTATTTAGTAAATAAATAATTGAACCCAATTTTGTATTGCTGATTCAACTTGTTAGCCAGGATTCTTGCAGATAATCAAGGACTTACAACTTTCAGATGAGACTGAATAAAATGACGATTAATGTGACTGCTATTTAGTAAAATATTACTAAATCTTTAAGAGTTTATTCGAAAGATAACAGCTCTATAAATATTATTTTGTGGTGTCCCTCTCTAGTTAATTAACATTTACATGATTTGTTCAATCAGGTAATATTAATTACGGAGAAATTATTTTATAGAATAGCATGTCATAGCAATTAATCTGGCATAGTCAAAGACACGACAACTGCATGTATTTGAATTTCCAAAAATAAGTCATTTATGAAAGCAACTATTCTCTGTTATAAATACAGTTCTTACTGCATGTGGCAAAGAGCACTGTTTCCGCCCGGTTTCGAACCGGGGACCTTTCGCGTGTAAAGCGAACGTGATAACCACTACACTACAGAAACTGCTGCATGTGATTTCTGTAAGGACTAAACCACATTTTACTGATATTCACTGCAAAATAAGGCATTTATGAAAGCAACTATTCTCTGTTATAAATACAGTTCTTACTGGATGTGTCAAAGAGCACTGTTTCCGCCCGGTTTCGAACCGGGGACCTTTCGCGTGTTAAGCGAATGTGATAACCACTACACTACAGAAACTGCTGCATGTGATTTCTGCAAGGACTAAACCAAATTTTACTGATATTCACTGCATGTATTTGAATTTCCAAAATACGGCATTTATGAAAGCAACTATTCTCAATCAAGTTTATTTTATATAGCCCTTCGTACATCAGCTAATATCTCGAAGTGCTGTACAGAAACCCAGCCTAAAACCCCAAACAGCTAGTAATGCAGGTGTAGAAGCACGGTGGCTAGGAAAAACTCCCTAGAAAGGCCAAAACCTAGGAAGAAACCTAGAGAGGAACCAGGCTATGAGGGGTGGCCAGTTTCCAAAGTATTATTATTCTCTGTTATAAATACAGCTCTTACTGAATGTGTCAAAGAGCACTGTTTCCACCAGGTTTCGAACCGGGGACCTTTCGCATGTAAAGCGAACGTGATAACCACTACACTACAGAAACTGCTGCATGTGATTTCTGCAAGGACTAAACCACATTTTACTGATATTCACTGCAAAATAAGGCATTTATGAAAGCAACTATTCTCTGTTATAAATACATTTCTAACTGAATGTATCAAAGAGCACTGTTTCCGCCCGGTTTCGAACCGGGGACCTTTCGCGTGTGAAGCGAACGTGATAACCACTACACTACAGAAACTGCTGCATGTGATTTCTGCAAGGACTAAACCACATTTTACTGATATTCACTGCATGTATTTGAATTTCCAAAATACGGCATTTATGAAAGCAACTATTCTCTGTTATAAATACAGTTCTTACTAAATGTGTCAAAGAGCACTGTTTCCACCCGGTTTCGAACCGGGGACCTTTCACGTGTAAAGCGAACGTGATAGCCACTACACTACAGAAACTGCTGCATGTGATTTTTGCAAGGACTAAACCAAATTTTACTGATATTCACTGCATGTATTTGAATTTCCAAAATATTATTATTCTCTGTTATAAATACAGTTCTTACTGAATGTGTCAAAGAGCACTGTTTCCGCCCGGTTTCGAACCGGGGACCTTTCACGTGTGATGCGAATGTGATAACTACTACACTACAGAAACTGCTGCATGTGATTTCTGTAAGGACTAAACCCCATTTTACTGATATTCACTGCAAAATAAGACATTTATGAAAGCAACTATTCTCTGTTATAAATACAGTTCTTACTGGATGTGTCAAAGAGCACTGTTTCCACCCGGTTTCGAACCGGGGACCTTTCGCGTGTAAAGCGAACGTGATAACCACTACACTATAGATGCTGCATGTGATTTTTGCAAGGACTAAACCAAATTTTACTGATATTCACTGCATGTATTTGAATTTCCAAAATATTATTATTCTCCGTTATAAATACCTTTCTTACTGAATGTGTCAAAGAGCACTGTTTCCACCCGGTTTCGAACCGGGGACCTTTCGCGTGTAAAGCGAACGTGATAGCCACTACACTTCAGAAACTGCTGCATGTGATTTTTGCAAGGACTAAACCAAATTTTACTGATATTCACTGCATGTATTTGAATTTCCAAAATACAGCATTTATGAAAGCAACTATTCTCTGTTATAAATACAGTTCTTACTGAATGTGTCAAAGAGCACTGTTTCCGCCCGGTTTCAAACCGGGGACCTTTCGCGTGTAAAGCGAACGTGATAACCACTACACTACAGAAACTGCTGCATGTGATTTTTGCAAGGACTAAACCAAATTTTACTGATATTCACTGCATGTATTTGAATTTCCAAAATACGGCATTTATGAAAGCAACTATTCTCTGTTATAAATACATTTCTTACTGAATGTGTTAAAGAGCACTGTTTCCACCCGGTTTCGAACCGGGGACCTTTCGCGTGTGAAGCGAATGTGATAACCACTACACTACAGAAACTGCTGCATGTAAGTTTTGCAAGACTAAACCAAATTTTACTGATATTCACTGCATGTATTTGAATTTCCAAAATATTATTATTCTCTGTTATAAATACAGTTCTTACTGAATGTGTCAAAGAGCACTGTTTCCGCCCGGTTTCGAACCGGGGACCTTTCGCGTGTAAAGCAAACGTGATAACCACTACACTACAGAAACTGCTGCATGTGATTTTTGTAAGGACTAAACCACATTTTACTGATATTCACTGCATGTATTTGAATTTCCAAAATATTATTATTCTCTGTTATAAATACAGTTCTTACTGAATGTGTCAAAGAGCACTGTTTCCACCCGGTTTCGAACCGGGGACCTTTCACGTGTGAAGCGAATGTGATAACTACTACACTACAGAAACAGCTGCATGTGATTTCTGTAAGGACTAAACCACATTTTACTGATATTCACTGCAAAATAAGGCATTTATGAAAGCAACTATTCTCTGTTATAAATACAGTTCTTACTGGATGTGTCAAAGAGCACTGTTTCCGCCCGGTTTTGAACCGGGGACCTTTCGCGTGTAAAGCAAACGTGATAACCACTACACTACAGAAACTGCTGCATGTGATTTTTGCAAGGACTAAACCACATTTTACTGATATTCACTGCATGTATTTGAATTTCCAAAATACGGCATTTATGAAAGCAACTATTCTCTGTTATAAATACAGTTCTTACTAAATGTGTCAAAGAGCACTGTTTCCACCCGGTTTCGAACCGGGGACCTTTCGTGTGTGAAGCGAATGTGATAACTACTACACTACAGAAACTGCTGCATGTGATTTTTGCAAGGACTAAACCAAATTTTACTGATATTCACTGCATGTATTTGAATTTCCAAAATATTATTATTCTCTGTTATAAATACAGTTCTTACTGGATGTGTCAAAGAGCACTGTTTCGAACCGGGGACCTTTCGCGTGTAAAGCGAACGTGATAACCACTGGTTTGGTTTATTCCATGCTGATAATTCGCAACGAGCGATGGAGAGGAACCACTATCACTGCCCGGCCATCCTGAGGTCATCAGGACGTTGACTTTTGTATTTCTAAAGTATTTAAAGAATGCACGTTACATTTGCAATATGATTCAACATCACATCCTATTGCAAATCTAACGTGCATTTGCAATGTGCTTCAACAGTGAAAAACATCACATCATATTGCAAATGTAACGTACATTCTCTTAAATACTTTAGAAATGCAAAAGTGAACGGCCTGATGACCTCAGGATGGCCGGGCAGTGATAGTGGTTCCTCTCCATCGCTCGTTGTGTTAAATTTCATCATGTCGCTTTTTGTGATGGGACCCCCCTGTTGAAACATATTGCAAATGCACAAAAGTCAACTAGCAAGTCGGTGTTCATCAGTCAATTAGATATATTTAGACACCAAACTGATACCATCTGACACCAAACTCACTGTTGGTGAGTTTTTTGTATTTCTAAAGTATTTAAATAATGCACGTTACATTTGCAATATGATGTGTTGAATCATATTGCAAATGTAACAGTGTGTGTTATGTTTGCAATATGATTCAACACATCATATTGCAAACATAACACACACTGTTACGTTTGCAATATGATGTGTTGAATCATATTGCAAACGTAACAGTGTGTGTTATGTTTGCAATATGATTCAACAGTGTGTTATGTTTGCAATATGATGTGATGTTTTTCACTGTTGAATCATATGCAAATGTAACGTGCATTCTTTAAATAAACCCTATGTGGGTTATGAATGTCTTATGAACCTGTCTTCAATGACAATCCATCAAGCCACTATGAGGTCTACCTGTGTTGATTCTAAGCTTCCTAGAGCAACCGGAAGTGATAAAATCACCCTAAAAGTGTTTTGCCATACCCAACCAGCAGTTTGTGATATATAGTGCATTCAACCCTGTGTAAATCAGTCAGTTCTTAACGTATAGACTTAAAACTCAGGATTCTGTAAAAGCATACCCCGATCAGGATATGTATTTACTTATAGCTTCCTGTGCCAACCGGAAGTGCCTTAAAATGGGGTCATAGGTGCTGTTTCAAAGGGTTAAAAAAGTCAGATCTTTCCAAAACTTTAAGTGTGTGATTAGGCAACCCTCATGAAGTGTAAATCAGTCATTTCTCTAAACAGATGTCAAAGAAAAGCTCACACACACACACACACACACAGACACACACAGCAAGGATGGAATGAAAAAGTATGGTGCTTAAAGACACACAGAGCCTTAAATGCTTTTAGGGGGGATCCAGACTTCCATACCCGCTCTGGGAGCACTATTCTACGGCCAAAAATCAATGGGTGCTGGCCTGAGTGATTTATGGAGGTTTTCAAAAAAAGTCAGAAAATATTCTATGTTTTTTCTTCTGGAATTTTTGTTTAGTTTTTTCTTCTCGAGTCAATGGGGGTCCGGCCTGAGTGATTTAAGGAGGTTTCCAAAAAAAGTCAAAAAATATTCTATGTTTCATGTTTTGGGTTACCAGGCGTCATTTTTCAAAACGGTTTTAAATGCTTCATTTTGGCCTTTTAAAAATAAAATGTTATTTTCGACTATGGAATCCAAAAAGCACTTTTTTAAAGGGGTTGATAAGTTTTTTCTAATTTATTCACATTTTTGACTTCATATTAAATCAGATTGCAAATGCACAAAACATATTCCTTAAGTACAAGAAAACATTTCAAAAAAAATTATGATAATAAAATGTGACTAAAGTATCTTCATACAGTTCTTATACATGTGTAATTGACCTAAAAATCGAAAGAATTTCAAAAAACGGTCCAGAAAGCACTTTTTTAAAGGAGGTTATACGTTTTTTCCAAATTTTTGACATTTTTGACTTTTGACTTTTGACTTCCTATGAAATCACATTCCAAATGCACAAAACATATTCCTTAAGTACAAATAAACATTTATAAAAAATTATGATAATAAAATGTGACTAATGTATTTTCATACAGTTCTTATACATGTGTAATTGACCTAAAAATCGAAATAATTTCAAAAAACGGTCCAGAAAGCACTTTTTTAAAGGGGGTGATACGTTTTTTCCAAATTTTCCAAATGTTTGACTTTTGACTTTTGACTTCCTATGAAATCACATTCCAAATGCACAAAACATATTTCTTAAGTACAAATAAACATTTCAAAAAAATTATGTTAATAAAATTTGACAAAAGTATTTTCATACAGTTCTTACACATGTGTAATTGACATAAAACTCGAAAGAATTTCGAAAAACGGTCCAGAAAGCACTTTTTTAAAGGGGGTGATAAGTTTTTGCCAAAACTTTCAAAATCTCAAAATTTTACTCTTGGGTCTTGACTTGCGTTACAGTAAGCCTATGAAAAATTTAGATAGAACACACTCGCCCACTATAGGATTTTTGGGGTGTTACACAGCTCATTTACAATATGGCATTTGCCATCAACTTTGGATGAAACACCGCCAGAAATAGTGTACTTTTCCATTGTGTATATGGTTCGCTCGGTGCCAATAACTTGCCATGTTATTTTGTACAATTGAGGGGGGAGTTCCCTTACCTAGATTAAGCACTTCTCAGGTTAATTAAAGTTTAATTCACAAATTGCCTATACAGGTTTGATTTATCATTAAATTGATCAATCAGTAAAATTTGGGTTTTTCAAAACCCATTCAGTAATCCAGTATTGACAGAAGCCCCGCCCCAGCGGGAATCCCATGTGGTTTCGGCCTTAGGGAGAAGTGCCACAGTGTTGAATGTGCCCAACATTTGGTCTACTTATGGTCTACACTTATGATATCCAATCAACAGAGATTTTATGGATTATCGTCTCATTCAATTTAATAAGTTAAATTGTTGAACATAATTTAATGTTCTTCCAATCAAATGAGACACTTTTAAACTTCTCATATTAACCTAGATGAAGCCACATCTCATGTTAATTAAAGTTTAATACCCAGATAGCCTACACAGGTAGGATTAATCATTGGCATTGATTAATTAATTCAATTTGCTTTTGCAAATTCATTCACGTCCAACTTCCACATTACTGGTACAGTACTGGTAGTTCGTCAACATCTATAGATAGATGAAACTTGTCTTTGCAGCTTCCAATTAATTCCAAACCCAAACTTTGAATAAATTTAGGGAACATTTTTCCTCTAAACTTTTCTAATAATGTGCAAGCTATCAAAGGAGGGGGTCACCACTCCTCCGCTAAGTAGTGAACCTCCACCCATAAAAGGATCGATCTCTGACCTCAGCAGCGATAGCAACCCTAATTATGCCATTAGTGAAAAAACAGCCGAAATTGCGAACGCTCTCCAAAATCAACCATCAAACACAGGCTTTGTGACGGTTCTCCCCACTTTTGCACTAATGTATCGCCATAAGAATGTGGCATCGGTTCAATACCACCGTGCACAGCTGAAGCACGTGCCAGTCATGGCTAGCATTGGGATACAGGCGGAGAGAACTGAGCCACTATTGACAAAAGCAGGAAATGAAAACATCTGAACAATTTCAATCTGAACAATTGAAAGTAATTGCAAATACTTATGACGATGAACGAGCACAAACTCTTCAACAAAATCGTTGTCTCCAGGAACAACTCAATTTAGCCAAAACTAAATACGAGGTAGTCCACTCCAAACTAGATAAATCTGTTGAGTTATCTACAAATAGGAGCGCGCAATTTGATAACATGCAGGCTGTTTTATTGAACGTTACTCAGAGTAACACGGTTCTACTCAAAATTCTGCAGACCAAAGACGATCAGTTGATGAACACAATGACGAAGTTGGATGACAAATCAGCAGAACTCATTGAAGTCGCTGAACAAATGAATGATGAGAGAACTCGGGTGATGAAGATGGAAATCTTGATTTCTAAGCAAACGGAAGAAATCTCATCACTGAATCTCTCGCTCCGTACTCACGACCTCTATTTGCAAACCATGACAGATAAGTTTGAGACCGAAAGGAGCAAGTGCGACACTCACGTGTCCAAAATCAGTACTCTAAGCGCTCAAGTGGACTCTGCAATGCAGCAGAATACCACCCTTAGGTACCATCTGGAGGAAGTCCAGAAGGGTCACGCTCTACAGCGTGACTATCCATCCAAGCAACCGGAGCCCGGTACTCAAAGGAGTGAAGACGATAGGTTTCAGACATTGCCTCCGTCAGGTGTCCCCCAGTCTTCTCCGCTTGGCCATTCGGCACTGAGTAATATGGCGCCTCTTGGCCAACAAAGCCAAAGCTTGGCTTCTCCTCTTGGCCTTTTGGCCCCACTTTCCCCACAGGATAAAGCCCACCCTCTCCGCCCGCTTGACGCGGAATACCTTGACAAACTCGTCAAGTATTTCCCCACCTTTGACCCCGTTCCAGGTCAGCCAAACGATACTGAGACGTTCCTAGCTGACATAGAGGACGCGTTGGATGGCTACACGAACGCTACGGGTTCTGACAGGGTTTACCTGTTGAAGCGAACGTCGAATAGACACGTGACAAGGTTCATTCGCCTACAACAGAAACACGTGCTAAATGACTACGCTAAACTTGCCACAGCTTTGAAATTAGAATTCAGTGGTTCTGCAACTCGCAAACACGATAGCTCACTGGCTAACACGGTCAAACAACCTCGGAATGAACACCCACAAGCTTACTATCATAGGCTTCGTTCAGCTTACTTTGGCCTACTCACTGAACCAGGCATGGAAGACCTGTTACCATTTAAACAAATGTTCCTGTCGAACATGTATCCCACCTTCATTACCTACTTGGGCACTGCAGCCCACATTGGCTTGCCCATCTTACAACTCAGAGAGCTTGCAAGCACAGCTTTTGAAGCATCAAAAGCTCGCAACGCCAAGAGCCCTGACCACTCGGTTTTGAAGTTTGACCAGGAGCACTCACTCCAGTCAGAGGGTGCATTATCAGGTATTGGAGCGTTAAGAGATGACGCACAACAACAGTTTCTACCACGAAACCATGATTCCAATAACCTCCGCGGTCGAAATAACCGTAAAGCACGTCGCCATCAAAACGACTACCGCTACAATCGACCTGTTCACTACGTTCCTGCACCCAACCCACACAAAGTGTCAGAGCACAAGGGTAACAAAGGGTTGAAGGATGATCAAAACGTAGACCAATGTTCTCCAGAAGTTCCACTAGGTGAAGAACTAAAGCGAGAAACATTTGAGAAAAGGGTAAAAGATAAGTCACAAGGACTAGACAGGGAATTACCGGACTCCAGGTCCGCAGGAATTAACACCCATAGCAAGGACGTTAAAATTCAAATCCCTCCTGCTTTCACTCGAGACCCTATCCAGGGCCCGATTGACCAAGAAACAAGCCCACGGGCTTCGTCTATAAACTCTGATACAAAGGTTGTGAAGAAAAAGGTCAAACGCTTCGTTAAAGCCAAGCCCACTCAAAATCGTAAAAGTCAATCTGCTTCCACCTTGAACAGAATTGACACATCACGTTGTTGCGAAAGACCACTCCACTTTGTGGGGAACATGTCCACTAAACACGAATCGAAACGACCATACCTGGAAACAGTCCTGGAGGACTGCTTCTCTTGTCATGCGCTAATTGATTCGGGTGCGACAATATCACTCATCTCTCAAACATTGTTTGATGATCTAAAAAGGGCTTTGAAGCCAACTAAACGTTGGTTAAAAGTGAAACGATGTGACACTACACTTCGAGGGGTCACTCAGACTACCTCGCCTCTCACATTGAGAGTCATGCTGAAACTACACTTCAAGGACTTATCGCTCGTCCACCCTGTGTATGTTACTAGCCTCGAAACTGTACCCCTGCTACTTGGAGCAGACTTGATGGATCGGTTACTCCCATTGATGGATTGGAAAACCAACCAGGTATGGTCACAGGCCACAGTGCCTTCTCCACTGACCACACTGTCTTCCCCTAATGCTAGCTGCAACACAGTCAGTCACGAGGGATATCTGTCAAAAGCACCCCTTGGGAAAAAGACGTTTAAAACCCTCTTGGGGCAGAATCCGATCCAAGGAGATATTACGATATCTCAACACATTCCATCAGCCAATCTGATTGACAATTCTTTTCATGATTTCGAGCCAGCTGTCTCTGTGAATGAGCTACTTCCCTCCTCCTCCGTGCAGTCGTGCAATACGGTAGTTGAGATGAACTTCTCTTGCCCTTCGGACACTTCCGCAAGCACTGCGGCCGTCTCAGCAAGAAAAACATCGATGCGCAGAGTATACTCTTCTTCCGATGATACACCTTCCGCTTTGTTGGGGACTGTCAACCCTTACAATGACACTAATGGCATCAGTCCAGCAACTGACCCAATGATTCCCACTGGTGAAACACTTTGCGATATCACAGACCGATATCCTCGTCTCAGTTCGCAGGTACTGAAGAGGTTGCCACGCGCGGACGCGGTGATGACTGACAGACCTCGACAGCCACTAAGGGTGTTGAAGCACAAACACCAGGAGATTTGGTTGAAAGGTTGCAGCCATTCTCATAATAACGCGGCCACTGACAACTCGTACATAGGGTCCGAACCTTTCGTTTGCGCCTCGGATACCAACACCACATGCAGGTGGGGGGGTCCCAAGACGCAAAGGGGGGGAATAGTAGCCCAGACCCATGATGAGCCTTATCGAGGCCGGTGGGGGGGTCGAGACTACGGACAACACCGTAAGAGGCCGCCAGAGCATAAATCAAATCTAGTTGTAAACTCCCCTTTGAGAACAGTGAGGAGCAGACATAATCCCTGTCTAGGGGCCTCTTAGAACACATCTAAGATAGTACTGAGGTGTACCACACTGGTCGTAAAGGAAGTCCAGTTGACTTGTCCACCTCCAAAACAAATGGCAACAATAATCATTCCTTGCCTTGTGTAGTAGTCACTACAAGACAACTAGTAAAATGCTCTAATCATGTATTCCTGTTGGATAAATTTCAGAATAAATCGGTAGGACAACTGGACCCCTTGAGTACCAGTACCAATACCACAGTCAGCCCAGCAACACTCAGTAAGAGGATTAGTAACCTCACAAGTTAAATTGCTACTGATAATAGCAACATAGGAGTCACTCAGAGTGCAGCGCGGGGAAGGGAATCTCCATTGCACTCTTCCAATGGTTACACACGCCACTAATAAATAGATTCCTCCGTTCAGGAGAAAAGTTATTAGAAGTCAGGAACCACGATCACACCACGTACGACTGGTCTAATACTTACAGTACTTCCGTCATGAGGTTAGCTCCTCCGTGGATAACATAGCTATGAAGTATATTTCTTCATACCTACTGCCACTACAATAGTGGAAGACAGTGACTGGTAGTAAAACCACTACAGACTCCCTCGACACCAATTCTGACTGACCTCCAGGCATTGACCTGAAAATTACCTGACTACGTCAGACTCATTCTGAACAAGTTGTAATCTGCCAGAATACTTGGTTTCCTTCCCTTGGCATGTGTGCTTGCGTAAGCATAAACGCACATGTACAACGGAACATCCAATTAGGATTTATGCTCGGATCACTTATGGGTCCGAGCAAAATACCAGCCTTAGTAAAGTTGAACATTTATTTTGAGGCCTTTAACTCTACAGCTACAGCACTCACCAGTTTTCTTCTCAGAAGTCCATAGGTCGTCCCTGTAGACTGCCCAAAACTAGTGCCTTACAGCTGTAGACGTATCACATAGTTATCAACTTAGGATAGTACCTTAACCGACACCCCGCAAATTAGAAGAGCCCTAGATATGACATTAGACAATGCCATGATAGGGTCATTTTGCCAAGTTATTTTGCCAATAACTAGTTTTTGTTTTGTTTATGCTTTCATTCATTTTGTTTCATTTTCTTCGGCATGTAGAAAGTGATAGCCATAAACAACTTCCCCATACAACCATCAGTTAGTGCCACAACGCCGCTCATTTGGGAGGAAATGTAATGATATATTTCATGAGTGTGTGTGCGTTGTTAACTTCTTGCGAATATAGGGGGTGCTGTTTCGACTTAGCATAAATCGGTCTTCAGATTAAACGGCTTCCTACTCAATTCTTGCTCGTACAATATGCATATTATTATTATTATTGGATAGAAAACACTCTCTAGTTTCTATAGCCGTTGGAATTTTGTCTCTGAGTGAAACAGAACTCCTTCTACAGCACTTTTCATGACAGGGAGTGAGATTTCAGAAATCTTTGCCCCTGTTCCCAGGTCGGTTGTAAAGTCCCTGTAAATGCTATGAAGAGACAAACACTGCCTACGTCTTCCTCTGGATGTCAGTACGTGGTGACGCTTTGAATGGAGTCGATTGCGCAATCAGGGCCTCTATAAAACACCAAAGACCGGAAGTAGCTTTCTTTTCCTGCCTGCGCCTGACGCACGATGGACATCGGACTTGCCTCTTTCCAAGCTGTTGTTTAGCCAGTAATATTTCTCCGGTCATGTTTTTACTCGTTATAGGTGTTAAAAACATCATAAGGTAGTTAATTTGAACCGTTTTATAGCAATTTATATCCGTTTAGGGCGATTTTATGGCATTTCTGTGTGATACACTTTGAGGAGCTGGGCACTTTTCGAGTGCATGGTGAACGTAATTGGCCATTTCGACGGGACAAGAGGACATCTTTCGACCAAAAGACGATTAGACCGGAGAAAGGATTCATTGCCCAAGATTCTGATGGAAGAACAGCTCATAGTAAGAACTATTTATGATGATAAATCGTTTTTCTGTCGAAAAATGTTAAACGCTTATGCCGCCATTTTGTTTGGTGTAGCTTCGCTTGGCGCAACCTGTATTGAAAAGTAAGGATAATTTAAAAAATGTAATTCAGCGATTGCATTAAGAATTAAATTGTCTATCAATCGCTGTCCACCCTGTATTTTTTAGTCAAGTTTATGAGTATTTATGTATAAGACTAGATCACTGTCTAATATGGCGCCCGACATTTTCTGACCAGCTTGCCTACTTTTCTCATTGTCTAACCATGATTTTGGTGGCTAAATATGCACATTTTCGAACAAACTCTATATGTATGTTGTAATATGATGTTACAGGAGTGTCATCTGAAGAATTCTGAGAAGGTTAGTGAAAAAATTAATATATTTTGGCGATGATAACGTTATCGCTCTCTTTGCCGTGAATCAATGCTGGGGTAATGTTTGCACATGTGCTATGGTAATATAACGATTTATTGTGTTTTCGCTGTAAGACACTTAGAAAATCTGAAATATTGTCTGGATTCACAGGATCTGTGTCTTTCAATTAGTGTACGCTGTGTATTTTTAAGAAATGTTTTATGATTAGTAATTAGGTAATACACGTTGCTCTCTGTATTTTTTCTAGTCGAGTTGTGATGGTGGGTGCAATTGTAAACTATGATTTATACCTGAAATATGCACATTTTTCTAACAAAACCTATCCTATACAATAAATATGTTATCAGACTGTCATCTGATGAGGTTTTTTCTTGGTTAGTGGCTATCAATATCTTTATTTGGCCGAATTGGTGATAGCTACTGATGCAGTAAGAAAATGGTGGAGTAAGAAAATTGTTGTCTTTTGCTAACAGTGGTTAGCTAATAGATTTACATATTGTGTCTTCCCTGTAAAACATTTTACAAATCAGAGATGATGGCTTGAATCACAAGATCTGTATCTTTCATTTGGTGTCTTGGACTTGTGATTTCATGAACATTTTATTTTATGATATCCCTGTAACTTTAGGCTAGGCTATGCTAGTCAGCTTTTGTGTTGGGGGGGATCCCGGATCCGGGTTAGGGAGGCGTTAGAGGTTAACATCTGCCTAAGTTACTGCCCAGATCTTCCAGTCTGGACAACCAGACGACGGGTCCGGAACGGCGATCCCAATCCGGACCTCCGCTGCCCAACCATGGAGCAGACTTCTTCATTTGCAGACACCCTACCCGGGTCGACCACACCAGAGGGGGGACTGCCACAGCGATCACCAACTGGACATCCGCTGTCCAGCCATGGAGTAGACTTCTTCATTCGCAGAAACCCTACCCGGGTCGACCACCAGATGGGGACCACAACGATGGTCCACAACCAGGACAACCCACGGTCATTTGTATGTTGGTTTGCAACATGCAGGTTAATCGCAAGATTGAACCCAACATGGGGGGACTGTCATGACGTTGGGTTGGGGGTAGGTTTATGACAGTCATAAATACCTCTTTCCCCCTTTTTCTCTCTCCCTACTATAACTGATGTGACATAAGAAAACCCCTTGGTTAACATAGAGATTCTGGGTAACATCAGAAGTTGGGGGAAATGAACTATATTCTGGTAACCCGACCAACTGAACATATGCGGTGGTACTTAAGGTATATTATGTCAGTTCGGTTGCCCTCTGACACATTCTCATCGAGGATAGAATGGCATAAACTCTACTGTGGAAAGTCTAAATGTCAGAGATATCGGATTCACATGGAATTGCTGTTTAATTCAAATGTTTGAATATGACATTATTTGTGAAGAGATGAAATGTAATTTTAGCCTCCAAATGAGAGATCTATGCTTTCATAAGTTTTCCTCTGCTCACAGTGGTCCGCCCCTGTGAAGAGGCATGGGTTATAATAGACTTTTCAGACACACCCCTCTCCCTCCACTATAAAAGCCACGAACCAGAATATAACTTTCTGTTCCGGGTACTCTAGGATGACGATCCAGTGTCAGAATGGTTCAGATAATCACTATAGATGAAGCCAACATCAGCATGGACTTTGATTGTGAATGGTACGAACTTTGAACTCGTATTCACTACAGAAGTGATATCTCCTAGCCTTTGAGTTAGCAACAGCTAAACGCAGGTTCGGAAGGACAGTCCAAGTATCCCGTCTAATACACACAACGTTCCCGTGACTACCAGAGACATTCTTCAAAGGACAGAGGACTCGGGTTGGCGACACGGTCCATCTACCACCAACCTACTGAAGCGCAGCTCAGAGTAAATATTGATTGCATTTTCCTCTTCAAATGGGCGGTAATTTAGAATGCATAAGATACTGTATTTACGATAGCACAGCTCGCCTATGTCAAGTCTCCCGCTCTTTCACTAGGACTCCCCCCTTCCCTTTGTGTAACAAGCTGTCATACCTATTCCGCCCGCTAGGGATCTTTTTCTGTATGACGTAATTTGTGATAAAGTTATGATTTAATGGTGTATGTGTGTTTCTGTGTGATTAGTTAGGTATTTAGTAAATAAATAATTGAACCCAATTTTGTATTGCTGATTCAACTTGTTAGCCAGGATTCTTGCAGATAATCAAGGACTTACAACTTTCAGATGAGACTGAATAAAATGACGATTAATGTGACTGCTATTTAGTAAAATATTACTAAATCTTTAAGAGTTTATTCGAAAGATAACAGCTCTATAAATATTATTTCGTGGTGTCCCTCTCTAGTTAATTAACATTTACATGATTAGTTCAATCAGGTAATATTAATTACGGAGAAATTATTTTATAGAATAGCATGTCATAGCAATTAATCTGGCATAGTCAAAGACACGACAACTGCATGTATTTGAATTTCCAAAATAAGTCATTTATGAAAGCAACTATTCTCTGTTATAAATACAGTTCTTACTGAATGTGTCAAAGAGCACTGTTTCCGCCCAATTTTGAACCGGGGACCTTTCGCGTGTTAAGCGAACGTGATAACCACTACACTACAGAAACTGCTGCATGTGATTTTTGCAAGGACTAAACCAAATTTTACTGATATTCACTGCATGTATTTGAATTTCCAAAATACAGCATTTATGAAAGCAACTATTCTCTGTTATAAATACAGTTCTTACTGAATGTGTCAAAGAGCACTGTTTCCACCCGGTTTCGAACCGGGGACCTTTCGCGTGTGAAGCGAACGTGATAACCACTACACTACAGAAACTGCTGCATGTGATTTTTGCAAGGACTAAACCAAATTTTACTGATATTCACTGCATGTATTTGAATTTCCAAAATATTATTATTCTCTGTTATAAATACAGTTCTTACTGAATGTGTCAAAGAGCACTGTTTCCGCCCGGTTTCGAACCGGGGACCTTTCGCGTGTGAAGCGAATGTGATAACCACTACACTACAGAAACTGCTGCATGTGATTTCTGCAAGGACTAAACCAAATTTTACTGATATTCACTGCATGTATTTGAATTTAAGGCATTTATGAAAGCAACTATTCTCTGTTATAAATACAGTTCTTACTGAATGTGTCAAAGAGCACTGTTTCCGCCCGGTTTCGAACCGGGGACCTTTCGCGTGTAAAGCGAACGTGATAACCACTACACTACAGAAACTGCTGCATGTGATTTTTGCAAGGACTAAACCAAATTTTACTGATATTCACTGCATGTATTTGAATTTCCAAAATAAGGCATTTATGAAAGCAACTATTCTCTGTTATAAATACAGTTCTTACTGAATGTGTCAAAGAGCACTGTTTCCGCCCGGTTTCGAACCGGGGACCTTTCGCGTGTTAAGCGAACGTGATAACCACTACACTACAGAAACTGCTGCATGTGATTTTTGCAAGGACTAAACCAAATTTTACTGATATTCACTGCATGTATTTGAATTTCCAAAATACAGCATTTAAGAAAGCAACTATTCTCTGTTATAAATACAGTTCTTACTGAATGTGTCAAAGAGCACTGTTTCCGCCCGGTTTCGAACCGGGGACCTTTCGCGTGTGAAGCGAACGTGATAACCACTACACTACAGAAACTGCTGCATGTGATTTTTGCAAGGACTAAACCAAATTTTACTGATATTCACTGCATGTATTTGAATTTCCAAAATATTATTATTCTCTGTTATAAATACAGTTCTTACTGCATGTGTCAAAGAGCACTGTTTCCGCCCGGTTTCGAACCGGGGACCTTTCGCGTGTAAAGCGAACGTGATAACCACTACACTACAGAAACTGCTGCATGTGATTTTTGCAAGGACTAAACCAAATTTTACTGATATTCACTGCATGTATTTGAATTTCCAAATACGGCATTTATGAAAGCAACTATTCTCTGTTATAAATACAGTTCTTACTGAATGTGTCAAAGAGCACTGTTTCCACCCGGTTTCGAACCGGGGACCTTTCGCGTGTGAAGCGAACGTGATAACTACTACACTACAGAAACTGCTGCATGTGATTTTTGCAAGGACTAAACCAAATTTTACTGATATTCACTGCAAAATAAGACATTTATGAAAGCAACTATTCTCTGTTATAAATACAGTTCTTACTGAATGTGTCAAAGAGCACTGTTTCCGCCCGGTTTCGAACCGGGGACCTTTCGCGTGTGAAGCGAACGTGATAACCACTACACTACAGAAACTGCTGCATGTGATTTTTGCAAGGACTAAACCAAATTTTACTGATATTCACTGCATGTATTTGAATTTCCAAAATATTATTATTCTCTGTTATAAATACAGTTCTTACTGAATGTGTCAAAGAGCACTGTTTCCACCCGGTTTCGAACCGGGGACCTTTCGCGTGTGAAGCGAACGTGATAACCACTACACTACAGAAACTGCTGCATGTGATTTTTGCAAGGACTAAACCAAATTTTACTGATATTCACTGCATGTATTTGAATTTCCAAAATATTATTATTCTCTGTTATAAATACAGTTCTTACTGAATGTGTCAAAGAGCACTGTTTCCGCCCGGTTTCGAACCGGGGACCTTTCGCGTGTGAAGCGAACGTGATAACCACTACACTACAGAAACTGCTGCATGTGATTTTTGCAAGGACTAAACCAAATTTTACTGATATTCACTGCATGTATTTGAATTTCCAAAATAAGCATTTATGAAAGCAACTATTCTCTGTTATAAATACAGTTCTTACTGAATGTGTCAAAGAGCACTGTTTCCACCCGGTTTCGAACCGGGGACCTTTCGCGTGTGAAGCGAACGTGATAACCACTACACTACAGAAACTGCTGCATGTGATTTTTGCAAGGACTAAACCAAATTTTACTGATATTCACTGCATGTATTTGAATTTCCAAAATATTATTATTCTCTGTTATAAATACAGTTCTTACTGAATGTGTCAAAGAGCACTGTTTCCACCCGGTTTCGAACCGGGGACCTTTCGCGTGTGAAGCGAACGTGATAACCACTACACTACAGAAACTGCTGCATGTGATTTTTGCAAGGACTAAACCAAATTTTACTGATATTCACTGCATGTATTTGAATTTCCAAAATACGGCATTTATGAAAGCAACTATTCTCTGTTATAAATACAGTTCTTACTGAATGTGTCAAAGAGCACTGTTTCCACCCGGTTTCGAACCGGGGACCTTTCGCGTGTGAAGCGAACGTGATAACCACTACACTACAGAAACTGCTGCATGTGATTTTTGCAAGGACTAAACCAAATTTTACTGATATTCACTGCATGTATTTGAATTTCCAAAATATTATTATTCTCTGTTATAAATACAGTTCTTACTGAATGTGTCAAAGAGCACTGTTTCCGCCCGGTTTCGAACCGGGGACCTTTCACGTGTGATGCGAATGTGATAACTACTACACTACAGAAACTGCTGCATGTGATTTCTGCAAGGACTAAACCAAATTTTACTGATATTCACTGCAAAATAAGACATTTATGAAAGCAACTATTCTCTGTTATAAATACAGTTCTTACTGAATGTGTCAAAGAGCACTGTTTCCGCCCGGTTTCGAACCGGGGACCTTTCGCGTGTGAAGCGAACGTGATAACCACTACACTACAGAAACTGCTGCATGTGATTTTTGCAAGGACTAAACCAAATTTTACTGATATTCACTGCATGTATTTGAATTTCCAAAATATTATTATTCTCTGTTATAAATACAGTTCTTACTGAATGTGTCAAAGAGCACTGTTTCCACCCGGTTTCGAACCGGGGACCTTTCGCGTGTAAAGCGAACGTGATAACCACTACACTACAGAAACTGCTGCATGTGATTTTTGCAAGGACTAAACCAAATTTTACTGATATTCACTGCATGTATTTGAATTTCCAAAATATTATTATTCTCTGTTATAAATACAGTTCTTACTGAATGTGTCAAAGAGCACTGTTTCCACCCGGTTTCGAACCGGGGACCTTTCGCGTGTGAAGCGAACGTGATAACCACTACACTACAGAAACTGCTGCATGTGATTTTTGCAAGGACTAAACCAAATTTTACTGATATTCACTGCATGTATTTGAATTTCCAAAATATTATTATTCTCTGTTATAAATACAGTTCTTACTGCATGTGTCAAAGAGCACTGTTTCCGCCCGGTTTCGAACCGGGGACCTTTCGCGTGTAAAGCGAACGTGATAACCACTACACTACAGAAACTGCTGCATGTGATTTTTGCAAGGACTAAACCAAATTTTACTGATATTCACTGCATGTATTTGAATTTCCAAAATACGGCATTTATGAAAGCAACTATTCTCTGTTATAAATACAGTTCTTACTGAATGTGTCAAAGAGCACTGTTTCCACCCGGTTTCGAACCGGGGACCTTTCGCGTGTGAAGCGAACGTGATAACCACTACACTACAGAAACTGCTGCATGTGATTTTTGCAAGGACTAAACCAAATTTTACTGATATTCACTGCATGTATTTGAATTTCCAAAATATTATTATTCTCTGTTATAAATACAGTTCTTACTGAATGTGTCAAAGAGCACTGTTTCCGCCCGGTTTCGAACCGGGGACCTTTCGCGTGTGAAGCGAATGTGATAACCACTACACTACAGAAACTGCTGCATGTGATTTCTGCAAGGACTAAACCAAATTTTACTGATATTCACTGCATGTATTTGAATTTCCAAAATAAGGCATTTATGAAAGCAACTATTCTCTGTTATAAATACAGTTCTTACTGAATGTGTCAAAGAGCACTGTTTCCACCCGGTTTCGAACCGGGGACCTTTCGCGTGTTAAGCGAACGTGATAACCACTACACTACAGAAACTGCTGCATGTGATTTTTGCAAGGACTAAACCAAATTTTACTGATATTCACTGCATGTATTTGAATTTCCAAAATATTATTATTCTCTGTTATAAATACAGTTCTTACTGAATGTGTCAAAGAGCACTGTTTCCGCCCGGTTTCGAACCGGGGACCTTTCGCGTGTGAAGCGAACGTGATAACCACTACACTACAGAAACTGCTGCATGTGATTTTTGCAAGGACTAAACTGAACAGAGAATAGTTGCTTCTGTAAATGCTGTATTTTGGAATTCAAAAATGCAGTGAATATCAGTAAATTGTCGTTTAGCTCTTGCAAAAAGCACATGCAGAGTTTCTGTTAGTGTACGTGGTTATCACTTTCGCTTACACGCGAAAGGTCCCGGTTCGAACCGGCTGAAACAGTGCTCTTTGACACACCAGAAAGCACTGTATTTATAAAGAGAAGCGCTTAAATTAAATTTTAATTCATATGCAGTGAATATCAGAACAATGTGGTTTAGTCCTACGACAACACAATGCAGCAGTTTCTGTAGTGTAGTAGGTTATACGGTTCGCCATACACGGCAAGGTCCCAGGTTCGAACCTAGTGTGGAAACAGTGCTCTTTGACACATCCAGTAAGCACTGTATTATAACAGAGAATAGTATATGCTTTGCATAAATTCAACTATGCAGTGAATATCAGTAAAATGGTTTAGTCTTGCAACAATACCATGCACATTTCTGTAGTGTAGTCAGTTATCACGTTCCGCATCACACCGCTGAAAGGTCCCCGGTTCGAAACCGGGGAAACAGTGGCTCTGTGACACATTAGTAAGAACTGTATTTATAACAGAGAATAATAATATTTTGGAAATTCAAATCATGCAGTGGAATAGTCAGTAAATTTGGTTTAGTTCCTTGCAAAAATCACATGCAGCATTTCTGTAGTGAGTGGTATCACGTTCGCTTCACGCGAAAGGCTCCCCGGTTCGAAACCTCGGTGGAAAACAGTGCTCTTTGCCACATGCAGTTAGTAGAACTGTATTATAACAGAGAATAAAATATTTTGGAAATTCAATACATGCAGTGAATATCAGTAAAATTGGTTTAGTCCTTGCAAAAACACATGCAGCAGTTTCTGTAATGAGTGGTTTTCTACGTTCGCTTTAAGCGCTAAGGTCCCGTTTCCCCCCCCGAAGACCCGGGTAAACAGTGCTCTGGAACACATGCATAACGAAACTGTAGTTTTTAACAGAATAATATAGTTTGGAAATTCAAATACATGCAGTGAATATCAGTAAAATTTGGTTTAGTCCTTGCAAAAGTCCCATGCAGCAGTTTCTGTAAGTGTAGTGGTTATCATGTTCGCTTCACACGCGAAAAGGTCCCCGGTGTCGAAAACCGGGTGGAAACAGTGCTTCTTTACACATTAGTAAGAACCGTATTATAACAGAGAATAATAATTTTTTGGAAATTCAAATACATGCAGTGAATATCAGAAATTTGGTTTAGCCTTGCAAAATCCACATGCAGCAGTTTTCGTAGTGTAGTGGTTTCACAGGTTCGCTACACGCTTAAGGTCCCCGGTTCGAAACCGGGCGGAAACAGTGCTCTTTGAAATGCAGTAAAACTGTATTTATAACAGGAATAATAATATTTTGGAAATTCAAAATACATGCAGTGAATATCAGTTAAATTGGTTAGTCCCTTGCAAAATCCCCATGCAGCGTTGTCTGTAGTTAGTGGTTTATCACGTTCGCTTACACCGCGAAAGGTCCCCCCCCACCAGTTCGAACCGGTGGAAACAGTGCTCTTGCACATTTAGTAAGAAACGTATGTATTATAACGAGAGATAATAATATTGTGAAATTCAATACATGTAGTGAAATCATAACAATTTGGTTTATCCTTGCAAAATCACATTGCACAAGTTTCTGTAGTGTAGGGTTATCACGTTCCTCACACGCGAAGGTCCCGGTTCGAAACCGGGTGGAAACAGTGCTCTTGAACATTCAGTAAGAACTGTATTTATAACAGAGAATAGTTGCTTTCTTAAATGCTGTATTTTGAAATTCAAATACATGCCGTGATATCAGTAAACTTTGGTTTATCCTTGCAAAAAGCACATGCAGAGGTTTCGTAGTCTGTAGGGTTATCATGTCGCTTCACACGTCGAAAGTCCCGGTTCGAGAACCGGTGGAAACAGTGCTCCTTGACACATCCAGTAAGCAATGTATTATAACAGAGAATAGTTGCTTTCATAAATGTCTATTTTGCAGTGGAATATCAGTTTAAAATGGGGTTTAGTCCTTACAAATCACATGCACTCAGTTTCTGTGTGTAGTAGTTATCACATTCGCATTCCACGTGAAGTCCCAGGTTCGAAACCAGGCGGTGAAACAGTGCTCTTTGACACATTCAGTAAGAAGTGATTATAAAGAGGTATTATAACAGATAAAATATTTTGGAAATTCAATACATGCAGTGAATATCATTAACATTTGGTTTTAGGC
>NW_024060129.1:0-22500 GCF_016432855.1 Salvelinus namaycush
TCGTATCCTGCATGTCTTTAAGGTTGGTTAAACAGAGAGCACTGGGATTGGACCTGTCATCCTGCATGTCTTTAAGGGTTAAGGTTTGGGGTTAAACAGAGAGCACTGGGATTGAACCTGTCATCCTGCATGTCTTTAAGGGTTAAACAGAGAGCACTGGGATTGGACCTGTCATCCTGCATGTCTTTAAGGGTTAAGGTTTGGGGTTAAACAGAGAGCACTGGGATTGAACCTGTCATCCTGCATGTCTTTAAGGGTTAAGGTTTGATGTTAAACAGAGAGCACTGGGATTGGACCTGCCATCCTGCATGTCTTTAAGGGTTAAGGTTTGGGGTTAAACAGAGAGCACTGGGATTGAACCTGTCATCCTGCATGTCTTTAAGGGTTAAGGTTTGGTGTTAAACAGAGAGCACTGGGATTGAACCTGCCATCCTGCATGTCTTTAAGGGTTAAGGTTTGGGGTTAAACAGAGAGCACTGGGATTGGACCTGTCATCCTGGATGTCTTTAAGGTTTGGTGTTAAACAGAGAGCACTGGGATTGAACCTGCCATCCTGCATGTCTATAAGGGTTAAGGTTTGATGTTAAACAGAGAGCACTGGGATTGAACCTGCCATCCTGCATGTCTTTAAGGGTTAAGGTTTGGGGTTAAACAGACGGCACTGGGATTGAACCTGCCATCCTGCATGTCTTTAAGGGTTAAGGTTTGATGTTAAACAGAGAGCACTGGGATTGGACCTGCCATCCTGCATGTCTTTAAGGGTTAAGGTTTGGGGTTAAACAGAGAGCACTGGGATTGAACCTGCCATCCTGCATGTCTTTAAGGTTTGGTGTTAAACAGAGAGCACTGGGATTGGACCTGCCATCCTGCATGTCTTTAAGGGTTAAGGTTTGGTGTTAAACAGAGAGCACTGGGATTGGACCTGCCATCCTGCATGTCTTTAAGGGTTAAGGTTTGGGGTTAAACAGAGAGCACTGGGATTGAACCTGCCATCCTGCATGTCTTTAAGGGGTAAGGTTTGGGGTTAAACAGAGAGCACTGGGATTGGACCTGCCATCCTGCATGTCTTTAAGGGGTAAGGTTTGGGGTTAAACAGAGAGCACTGGGATTGAACCTGCCATCCTGCATGTCTTTAAGGGTTAAGGTTTGGTGATAAACAGAGAGCACTGGGATTGGACCTGCCATCCTGCATGTCTTTAAGGTTTGGGGTTAAACAGAGAGCACTGGGATTGGACCTGCCATCCTGCATGTCTTTAAGGGGTAAGGTTTGGGGTTAAACAGAGAGCACTGGGATTGAACCTGCCATCCTGCATGTCTTTAAGGGTTAAGGTTTGGTGTTAAACAGAGAGCACTGGGATTGGACCTGCCATCCTGCATGTCTTTAAGGTTTGGGGTTAAACAGAGAGCACTGGGATTGAACCTGCCATCCTGCATGTCTTTAAGGGTTAAGGTTTGGGGTTAAACAGAGAGCACTGGGATTGAACCTGCCATCCTGCATTTCTTTAAGGTTTGGGGTTAAACAGAGAGCACTGGGATTGGACCTGTCATCCTGCATGTCTTTAAGCATTAAACAGAGAGCACTGGGATTGGACCTGCCATCCTGCATGTCTTTAAGGGGTAAGGTTTGGTGTTAACAGAGAGCACTGGGATTGGACCTGTCATCCTGCATGTCTTTAAGGGTTAAACAGAGAGCACTGGGATTGGACCTGCCATCCTGCATGTCTTTAAGGGTTAAGGTTTGGGGTTAAACAGAGAGCACTGGGATTGGACCTGCCATCCTGCATGTCTTTAAGGGTTAAGGTTTGGGGTTAAACAGAGAGCACTGGGATTGAACCTGTCATCCTGCATGTCTTTAAGGGTTAAACAGAGAGCACTGGGATTGAACCTGTCATCCTGCATGTCTTTAAGGGTTAAGGTTTGGGGTTAAACAGAGAGCACTGGGATTGGACCTGCCATCCTGCATGTCTTTAAGGTTTGGGGTTAAACAGAGAGCACTGGGATTGGACCTGCCATCCTGCATGTCTTTAAGGGTTAAGGTTTGATGTTAAACAGAGAGCACTGGGATTGGACCTGCCATCCTGCATGTCTTTAAGGGTTAAGGTTTGATGTTAAACAGAGAGCACTGGGATTGGACCTGTCATCCTGCATTTCTTTAAGGTTTGGTGTTAAACAGAGAGCACTGGGATTGAACCTGTCATCCTGCATGTCTTTAAGGTTTGGTGTTAAACAGAGAGCACTGGGATTGAACCTGTCATCCTGCATGTCTTTAAGGGTTAAGGTTTGGGGTTAAACAGAGAGCACTGGGATTGGACCTGCCATCCTGCATGTCTTTAAGGGTTAAGGTTTGGTGTTAAACAGAGAGCACTGGGATTGGACCTGCCATCCTGCATGTCTTTAAGGGTTAAGGTTTGGTGTTAAACAGAGAGCACTGGGATTGGACCTGCCATCCTGCATGTCTTTAAGGGTTAAGGTTTGGGGTTAAACAGAGAGCACTGGGATTGGACCTGCCATCCTGCATGTCTTTAAGGGTTAAGGTTTGGTGTTAAACAGAGAGCACTGGGATTGGACCTGCCATCCTGCATGTCTTTAAGGTTTGGTGTTAAACAGAGAGCACTGGGATTGGACCTGTCATCCTGCATGTCTTTAAGGGTTAAGGTTTGGTGTTAAACAGAGAGCACTGGGATTGGACCTGCCATCCTGCATGTCTTTAAGGTTTGGTGTTAAACAGAGAGAACTGGGATTGAACCTGTCATCCTGCATGTCTTTAAGGGTTAAGGTTTGGGGTTAAACAGAGAGCACTGGGATTGGACCTGCCATCCTGCATGTCTTTAAGGTTTGGGGTTAAACAGAGAGCACTGGGATTGAACCTGCCATCCTGCATGTCTTTAAGGGTTAAGGTTTGATGTTAAACAGAGAGCACTGGGATTGGACCTGCCATCCTGCATGTCTTTAAGGTTTGGGGTTAAACAGAGAGCACTGGGATTGAACCTGTCATCCTGCATGTCTTTAAGGGTTAAGGTTTGATGTTAAACAGAGAGCACTGGGATTGGACCTGCCATCCTGCATGTCTTTAAGGTTTAAGGTTTGGTGTTAAACAGAGAGCACTGGGATTGGACCTGCCATCCTGCATGTCTTTAAGGTTTAAGGTTTGGTGTTAAACAGAGAGCACTGGGATTGGACCTGCCATCCTGCATGTCTTTAAGGTTTAAGGTTTGGTGTTAAACAGAGAGCACTGGGATTGGACCTGTCATCCTGCATGTCTTTAAGGGTTAAGGTTTGGTGTTAAACAGAGAGCACTGGGATTGGACCTGCCATCCTGCATGTCTTTAAGGTTTAAGGTTTGGTGTTAAACAGAGCACTGGGATTGAACCTGTCATCCTTGCCAGCATACTAGATGGTAAAAGGTGCTCATTGCCCCTAGTGGACTAAAAAAGGACACAATTTGCCACCATTTCAAATATGCAGAATTATGCCGTAATCCACTAGTCTGTCCGGTTAAATCCCTCCCCTCCCCTACCTCCCTTTTTAAATCTCTCCCTCGCTCTAAATTCATCCCTCATTAAACCTCTCCCTAATTCCCTCCCTCTCTCTCCCTCCTCCCCTCCCTCTCTCTCCCTCCTCCCTCCCTCTATCTCCCTCCCTCCCTCCATCTCCCTCCTCCCCTCCCTCCCTCCCTCCCTCCCTCCTCCCCTCCCTCTTTCTCTTTCTCTCCCTCCCTCCCCTCCCCTCCTCTTTCCCCCTCCCCTCCCTCCCCTCCTCTCTCTCTCCCTCCCTCCCTCCCTCCCTCCCTCCCTCTCTCTCCCACCCTACTATACCTTCAGTCACTAAAGACAGTGTTCTAGTCAAGGGCCTTCATTTATGCAACTTGTGATTTAGTGAACACCAACTAGCGGTATGAAAAGGGTATTTTCACAATTGGATGTGTAGGAGAGATTTAGTAACCAGTTCCTGAGCTGTTTTACACCCTGATTCCATCCAATACAGAGAGATATATAAACCAGTCCAACACAGAGAGATATATAAACCAGTCCAATACAGAGAGATATATAAACCAGTCCAATACAGAGAGATATATAAACCAGTCCAATACAGAGAGATATATAAACCAGTCCAATACAGAGAGATATATAAACCAGTCCAATACAGAGAGATATATAAACCAGTCCAATACAGAGAGATATATAAACCAGTCCAATACAGAGAGATATATAAACCAGTCCAATACAGAGAGATATATAAACCAGTCCAATACAGAGAGATATATAAACCAGTCCAACACAGAGAGATATATAAACCAGTCCAATACAGAGAGATATATGAACCAGTCCAATACAGAGAGATATATAAACCAGTCCAATACAGAGAGATATATAAACCAGTCCAATACAGAGAGATATATAAACCAGTCCAATACAGAGAGATATATAAACCAGTCCAATACAGAGAGATATATAAACCAGTCCAATACAGAGAGATATATAAACCAGTCCAATACAGAGAGATATATAAACCAGTCCAACACAGAGAGATATATAAACCAGTCCAACACAGAGAGATATATAAACCAGTCCAATACAGAGAGATATATAAACCAGTCCAATACAGAGAGATATATAAACCAGTCCAATACAGAGAGATATATAAACCAGTCCAATACAGAGAGATATATAAACCAGTCCAATACAGAGAGATACACTGCTCAAAAAAATAAAGGGAACACTTAAACAACACAATGTAACTCCAAGTCAATCACACTTCTGTGAAATCAAACTGTCCACTTAGGAAGCAACACTGATTGACAATAAATTTCACATGCTGTTGTGCAAATGGAATAGACAAAAGGTGGAAATTATAGGCAATTAGCAAGACACCCCCAAAAAAGGAGTGATTCTGCAGGTGGTGACCACAGACCACTTCTCAGTTCCTATGCTTCCTGGCTGATGTTTTGGTCACTTTTGAATGCTGGCGGTGCTCTCACTCTAGTGGTAGCATGAGACGGAGTCTACAACCCACACAAGTGGCTCAGGTAGTGCAGTTCATCCAGGATGGCACATCAATGCGAGCTGTGGCAAAAAGGTTTGCTGTGTCTGTCAGCGTAGTGTCCAGAGCATGGAGGCGCTACCAGGAGACAGGCCAGTACATCAGGAGACGTGGAGGAGGCCGTAGGAGGGCAACAACCCAGCAGCAGGACCGCTACCTCCGCCTTTGTGCAAGGAGGTGCACTGCCAGCACCCTGCAAAATTACCTCCAGCAGGCCACAAATGTGCATGTGTCTGCTCAAACGGTCAGAAACAGACTCCATGAGGGTGGTATGAGGGCCCGACGTCCACAGGTGGGGGTTGTGCTTACAGCCCAACACCGTGCAGGACGTTTGGCATTTGCCAGAGAACACCAAGATTGGCAAATTCGCCACTGGCGCCCTGTGCTCTTCACAGATGAAAGCAGGTTAACACTGAGCACATGAGCACATGTGACAGACGTGACAGAGTCTGGAGACGCCGTGGAGAACGTTCTGCTGCCTGCAACATCCTCCAGCATGACCGGTTTGGCGATGGATCAGTCATGGTGTGGGGTGGCATTTCTTTGTGGGGCCGCACAGCCCTCCATGTGCTCGCCAGAGGTAGCCTGACTGCCATTAGGTACCGAGATGAGATCCTCAGACCCCTTGTGAGACCATATGCTGACACATGCACATTTGTGGCCTGCTGGAGGTCATTTTGCAGGGCGCTGGCAGTGCACATATATACACACGCACACACAAGCACACTCTCTGTCTGTCTGTCTGTCTGTCTGTCTGTCTGTCTGTCTGTCTGTCTGTCTGTCTGTCTGTCTGTCTGTCTGTCTGTCTGTCTGTCTCTCTCTCTCTCTCTCTGTGTCTCGCTCTCTCTCTCCCTCTCTCCGTCTTTCTTTCCATCTGTCTCTCTCTCTCTCTCTCTCTCTCCGTCTCTCTCCGTCTCTCTCTCTCTCCCTCTCTCCGTCTCTCTTTCCATCTGTCTCTCTCTCTCTCTCTCTCCGTCTCTCTCTCTCTCTCACTCAATTAATCTATCATCTCTCTTCCCTTCTATCTGCCTCTTTGAGACACAGCAAAGCTTTTACTCTCTTGTTTGTAATTCATGTGTATGTGTGTACAGATAAAGAGTGTGTGTGTGTGTGTGTGTGTGTGTGTGTGTGTGTGTGTGTGTGTGTGTGTGTGTGTGTGTGTGTGTGTACAGATAAAGAGAGTGTGTGTGGGTGGACTCTGATGTTGTCAACTGTTCCAAGCCTCCAGTGACTGTCTGTGACTGAAAAGATAAAACAGCTTAAGGCATGCAGGATTAAAGAGAAAGAAAAAGACAGGCGTCTTCTGGCAGTGTGTATCTGCAGTGTAAATCTGCAGTGTGTATCTGCAGTGTGTATCTGCAGTGTGTATCTGCAGTGTGTATATGCAGTGTGTGTATCTGCAGTGTATATCCGCAGTGTGTATATCTGCAGTGTGTATCTGCAGTGTGTATATGCAGTGTGTGTATCTGCAGTGTATATCTGCAGTGTGTATATCTGCAGTGTGTATCTGCAGTGTGTATCTGCAGTGTGTATATGCAGTGTGTGTATCTGCAGTGTATATCTGCAGTGTGTATATCTGCAGTGTGTATCTGCAGTGTGTATATGCAGTGTGTGTATCTGCAGTGTGTATCTGCAGTGTGTATATGTAGTGTGTATATCTGCAGTGTGTATCTGCAGTGTGTATCTGCAGTGTGTATATCTGCAGTCTGTATCTGCAGTGTGTATATCTGCAGTGTATATATGCAGTGTGTATATCTGCAGTGTGTATCTGCAGTGTGCATCCCAGTCCCCACAACGATAGTAAAACAAGGAACATTCTCCATTTTGGGGACATTTCCCATGTCCACATATTTTAAGCTTAGTTTTAGGGTTACGGTAACAAATAGGTTTAGGGTTAGAATTAGGGTCAGGTTATGGGTTAGGTTGTGTCTCTGCCATGTGTGTGTGTGTCTGCCATGTGTGTGTGTGTCTCTGCCATGTGTGTGTGTATCTCTGCCGTGTGTGTGTGTGTGTCTCTGCCGTGTGTGTGTGTGTGTCCCTGCCGTGTGTGTGTCTCTGCCATGTGTGTGTGTGTGTCTCTGCCGTGTGTGTGTGTGTCTCTGCCGTGTGTGTGTGTGTGTCCCTGCCGTGTGTGTGTGTGTGTGTGTGTGTGTCCCTGCTGTGTGTGTGTGTGTGTGTGTCCCTGCCGTGTGTGTGTGTGTGTGTGTCTCTGCCATGTGTGTGTGTGTCTCTGCCGTGTGTGTGTGTGTCTCTGCCGTGTGTGTGTGTGTGTGTCCCTGCCGTGTGTGTGTGTGTGTGTCCCTGCCGTGTGTGTGTGTGTCTCTGCCGTGTGTGTGTGTGTCTCTGCCGTGTGTGTGTGTGTCTCTGCCGTGTGTGTGTGTGTCTATGCCGTGTGTGTGTGTGTGTGTGTGTCCCTGCCGTGTGTGTGTCTCTGCCATGTGTGTGTGTGCCTCTGCCATGTGTGTGTGTGTCTCTGCCGTGTGTGTGTGTGTGTGTCCCTGCCGTGTGTGTGTGTGTCCCTGCCATGTGTGTGTGTGTGTGTGTGTCCCTGCCGTGTGTGTGTGTGTGTGTGTCTCTGCCGTGTGTGTGTGTGTGTGTGTGTCCCTGCCGTGTGTGTGTGTGTCTCTGCCGTGTGTGTGTGTGTGTCTCTGCCGTGTGTGTGTGTGTGTCTCTGCCGTGTGTGTGTGTGTCTCTGCCGTGTGTGTGTGTGTCTCTGCCGTGTGTGTGTGTGTCTCTGCCGTGTGTGTGTGTGTTTCTGCCGTGTGTGTGTGTGTCTCTGCCGTGTGTGTGTGTGTGTGTGTCTGCCGTGTGTGTGTGTGTGTGTGTGTCCCTGCCGTGTGTGTGTGTGTCTCTGCCGTGTGTGTGTGTGTCTCTGCCGTGTGTGTGTGTGTGTGTCCCTGCCGTGTGTGTGTGTGTCTCTGCCGTATGTGTGTGTGTCTCTGCCGTGTGTGTGTGTGTGTGTGTCCCTGCCGTGTGTGTGTGTGTCTCTGCCGTGTGTGTGAGTGTCCCTGCCGTGTGTTTGTGTGCAGTGATGAAGGCTGTGTGATTGATTAGTAGGTTCTGACTGTAACAGATTCAGTGATGAAGGCTGTGTGATTGATTAGTATGTTCTGATTGTAACAGATTCAGTGATGAAGGCTGTGTGATTGATTAGTATGTTCTGACTGTAACAGATTCAGTGATGAAGGATGTGTGATTGATTAGTATGTTCTGATTGTAACAGATTCAGTGATGAAGGCTGTGTGATTGATTAGTATGTTCTGACTGTAACAGATTCAGTGATGAAGGCTGTGTGATTGATTAGTAGGTTCTGACTGTAACAGATTCAGTGATGAAGGCTGTGTGATTGATTAGTATGTTCTGATTGTAACAGATTCAGTGATGAAGGCTGTGTGATTGATTAGTATGTTCTGACTGTAACAGATTCAGTGATGCAGGCTGTGTGATTGATTAGTAGGTTCTGACTGTAACAGATTCAGTGATGAAGGCTGTGTGATTGATTAGTATGTTCTGACTGTAACAGATTCAGTGATGAAGGCTGTGTGATTGATTAGTAGGTTCTGACTGTAACAGATTCAGTGATGAAGGCTGTGTGATTGATTAGTATGTTCTGACTGTAACAGATTCAGTGATGAAGGCTGTGTGATTGATTAGTATGTTCTGACTGTAACAGATTCAGTGATGAAGGCTGTGTGATTGATTAGTAGGTTCTGACTGTAACAGATTCAGTGATGAAGGCTGTGTGATTGATTAGTATGTTCTGACTGTAACAGATTCAGTGATGAAGGATGTGTGATTGATTCGTAGGTTCTGACTGTAACAGATTCAGTGATGAAGGATGTGTGATTGATTAGTAGGTTCTGGCTGTAACAGATTCAGTGATGAAGGCTGTGTGATTGATTAGTATGTTCTGACTGTAACAGATTCAGTGATGAAGGCTGTGTGATTGATTAGTATGTTCTGACTGTAACAGATTCAGTGATGATGGCTGTGTGATTGATTAGTAGGTTCTGACTGTAACAGATTCAGTGATGAAGGCTGTGTGATTGATTAGTATGTTCTGACTGTAACATATTCAGTGATGAAGGCTGTGTGATTGATTAGTATGTTCTGACTGTAACAGATTCAGTGATGAAGGCTGTGTGATTGATTAGTAGGTTCTGACTGTAACAGATTCAGTGATGAAGGCTGTGTGATTGATTAGTAGGTTCTGACTGTAACAGATCCAGTGATGAAGGCTGTGTGATTGATTAGTATGTTCTGACTGTAACAGATTCAGTGATGAAGGCTGTGTGATTGATTAGTATGTTCTGATTGTAACAGATTCAGTGATGAAGGCTGGTTGATTGATTAGTAGGTTCTGACTGTAACAGATTCAGTGATGAAGGTGATGGATCAGTGAGATCTGGCTGCACCTGTTCTGTCTGGCCCAGGACACACCACTGTTACTATGGACACCATCTGTCTGGTACACACACACACACTCCTTCCCAGTCAGTAAAGGGGCAAGAAAATGAAGGAGGAAAGGAGAAGAGAAGAGGTTGAGAAGAGAAGAGGTTGAGGGAGGGAGAAGAGGTTGAGGGAGAGAAGAGGAGAGGTTGAGGGAGGGAGAAGAGGTTGAGGGAGAGAAGAGGAAAAGTTGAGGGAGGGAGAAGAGGTTGAGGGAGAGAAGAGGAGAGGTTGAGGGAGGGAGAAGAGGTTGAGGGAGAGAAGAGGAGAGGTTGAGGGATGGAGAAGAGGTTGAGGGAGAGAAGAGGAGAGGTTGAGGGAGGGAGAAGAGGTTGAGGGAGAGAAGAGGAGAGGTTGAGGGATGGAGAAGACGTTGAGGGAGAGAAGAGGAGAGCTTGAGGGAGAGAAGAGGAGAGGTTGAGGGAGGGAGAAGAGGTTGAGGGAGAGAAGAGGAGAGGTTGAGGGAGGGAGAAGAGGTTGAGGGAGAGAAGAGGAGAGGTTGAGGGATGGAGAAGAGGTTGAGGGAGAGAAGAGGTGAGGTTGAGGGAGGGAGAAGAGGTTGAGGGAGAGAAGAGGAGAGGTTGAGGGATGGAGAAGAGGTTGAGGGAGAGAAGAGGAGAGGTTGAGGGATGGAGAAGACGTTGAGGGAGAGAAGAGGAGAGGTTGAGGGAGGGAGAAGAGGTTGAGGGAGAGAAGAGGAAAAGTTGAGGGAGGGAGAAGAGGTTGAGGGAGAGAAGAGGTTGAGGGAGGGAGAAGAGGTTGAGGGAGAGAAGAGGAGAGGTTGAGGGATGGAGAAGAGGTTGAGGGAGAGAAGAGGAGAGATTGAGGGAGGGAGAAGAGGTTGAGGGAGAGAAGAGGAAAAGTTGAGGGAGGGAGAAGAGGTTGAGGGAGAGAAGAGGAGAGATTGAGGGAGGGAGAAGAGGTTGAGGGAGAGAAGAGGAGAGGTTGAGGGATGGAGAAGAGGTTGAGGGAGAGAAGAGGAGAGGTTGAGGGATGGAGAAGACGTTGAGGGAGAGAAGAGGAGAGCTTGAGGGAGAGAAGAGGAGAGGTTGAGGGAGAGAAGAGGAGAAGAGGAGAGGTTGAGGGAGGGAGAAGAGGTTGAGGGAGAGAAGAGGAAAAGTTGAGGGATGGAGAAGAGGAGAGGTTGAGGGAGGGAGAAGAGGTTGAGGGAGAGAAGGGGAGAGGTTGAGGGATGGAGAAGAGGTTGAGGGAGAGAAGAGGAGAGGTTGAGGGATGGAGAAGAGGTTGAGGGAGAGAAGAGGAGAGGTTGAGGGAGGGAGAAGAGGTTGAGGAAGAGAAGAGGAAAAGTTGAGGGAGGGAGAAGAGGTTGAGGGAGAGAAGAGGTGAGGTTGAGGGAGAGAAGAGGAGAAGAGGAGAGGTTGAGGGAGGGAGAAGAGGTTGAGGGAGAGAAGAGGAGAGCTTGAGGGAGAGAAGAGGAGAGCTTGAGGGAGAGAAAAGGAGAGGTTGAGAAGATGGTTGAGGGAGAGGAGAGGAGAGGTTGAGGGACAGAACAGGAGAGGTTGAGGGAGAGAAGAGGTTGAGGGAGTTGAGAGGTTGAGGGAGAGAAAAGGAGAGGTTGAGGGAGCGAAGAGGTTGAGGGAGCGAAGAGGTTGAGGGAGAGGAGAGGTTGAGGGAGAGAAGAGGAGAGATTGAGGGAGAGAACAGGAGAAGAGGAGAGGTTGAGGGAGAGAAGAGGAGAGATTGAGGGAGAGAACAGGAGAAGAGGAGAGGTTGAGGGAGAAGAGAGAAGAGGAGAGGTTGAGGGAGAGAAGAGGAGAGGTTGAGGGAGAGAACAGGAGAAGAGGAGAGGTTGAGGGAGGGAGAAGAGAGGAGAGGTTGAGGGAGGGAGAAGAGAGAAGAGGAGGGTGTGTGTGTATTTTTGCGACCCTATACGAATTGCTAAAGGAGCATTGAGGACCACAAGCTCATTATAACTATGGTGTCAATGTAACACACTGGGGCTAATAGTGTGTGTGTGTGTGTGTGTGTGTGTGTGTGTGTGTGTGTGTGTGTGTGTGTGTGTGTGTGTGTGTGTGTGTGTGTGTGTGTGTGTGTGTGTGTGTGTGTGTGTGTGTGTGTGTGTGTGTTGTTATTGGAAAATCAGATCCAGAATCTGCAGCGAACCATGACCTGGAATAATCAATATGGAATGACGGGGTGCTAACTGAGGGTTAAAGAGAAGTGGGACACACACACACACACACACACACACACACACACACACACACACACACACACACACACACACACACACACACACACACACACACACACACACTTTGTCAGCAAAGGTGTCAGCTAGTGAATACATGCAGGAGCTTGCAGGGATATGTAATGTAGTCTTTAATATATATATATATATATTTCACCTTTATTTAACCAGGTCGGCCAGTTACGAACAAGTTCTCATTCACAACTGTGACCTGCCAAGATAAAGCAAAGCAGTGCGACAAAAACAACAACACAGAGTTAAACATAAACAAACGTACAGTCAATAACACAATAGAAAAATCTATGTACAGCGTGTTCAAATGTAGTAAGATTAGGGAGGTAAGGCAATAAATAGGCCAATTTAGCATTAACACTGGAGTGATAGATGTGCAGATGATGATGTGCAAGTAGAGATACTGGGGTGCAAAAGAGCAACAAATCTAAATAACAGTATGGGGATGAGGTAGTCGGGCTATTTACAGATGAGCTATGTACAGGTGCAGTGATATGTGAGCTGCTCTGGCAGCTGGTGTTTAAAGCTAGTGAGGGAGGTAAGAGTCTCCAGCTTCAGTGATTTTTGAAATTTGTTCCAGTCATTGGCAGCAGAGAACTGGAAGGAGAGGCAGCCAAAGGAAAATTGGCATTGGGGGTGACCAGTGAAATATACCTGCTGGAGCGTGTGCTACGGGTGGGTGTTGCTATGGTGACCAGTGAGCTGAGATAAGGCGGGGTTTTACCTAGCAGAGACTTATAGATGACCTGGAGCCAGTGGGTTTGGCGACGAAAATGAAGCGAGGGCCAACCAACGAGAGCATATAGGTCGTAGTGGTGGGTAGTATATGGGGCTTTGGTGACAAAACGGATGGCACTGTGATAGACTGCATCCAATTTGCTGAGTAGAGTGTTGGAGGCTATTTTGTAAATTACATCGCCGAAGTCAAGGTTCGGTAGGATAGTCAGTTTTACGAGGGTATGTTTGGCAGCATGAGTGAAGGATGCTTTGTTGCGAAATAGGAAGCCAATTCTAGATTTAATTTTGGATTTGAGATGCTTAATGTGAGTCTGGAAGGAGAGTTTACAGTCTAACCAGACATCTAGTTATTTGTAAATGTCCACATATTCTAAGTCAGAACCATCCAGAGTAGTGATGCTGGACGGGCAGCTGCTGGTAGCGATTGGTTGAAAGGCACGCATTTAGTTTAACTTGCAATTAAGAGCAGGTGAGAGCAGGCCACGGAAGGAGTATGGCATTGAAGCTCGTCTGGAGGGTTGTTAACCTTTTGCGAGTATAGGGGGTGCTGTTTCGACTTAGCATAAATTCGTCTCCAGATTAAACTGCCTAGTACTCAATTCTTGCTCGTACAATATGCATATTATTATTATTATTGGATAGAAAACACTCTCTAGTTTCTATAACCGTTGGAATTATGTCTCTGAGTGGAACAGAACTCATTCTACAGCACTTTTCCTGACAGGGAGTGAGATTTCAGAAATCTTGGTCCCTGTTCCCAGTTCAGTTTTTAAGTCCCTGTGAATCCTATGGGGCTACAAACACTGCCTACGCCTTCCTCTAGATGTCAGTAAGTGGTGACAATTTGAATGGAGTCGATTGCGCAATCAGGGACTTTATAAAAGACAGAAAGGCGGAAGGAGCTTTCTTTTCTTCAATGCGCTCGACGCACGATGGACGTCGGACTGGCCTCTTTCCAAGCTTTGGTTTAGCCAGTAATATATCGCCGGTCATGTTTTTACTCGTTATAGGTGTTAAAAACATCATAAGGTAGTTAATTTAAACCGTTTTATAGCAATTTATATCCGTTTAGTGCGATTTTGAGGCATTTCTTTGTGACGCACTTTGAAGAGTTGGACACTTTTCCTGTAGATGCCGAACGTTAGTGGCCATTTCGACGGGACAAGAGGACATCTTTCGACCAAAAGACGATTAGACCGGAGAAAGGATACATTGCCCAAGATTCTGATGGAAGATCAGCTCATAGTAAGAACTATTTATGATGATAAATCGTTGTTCTGTAGAAAAATGTTAAACGCATATTCCGCCATTTTCTTTGGGGTAGCTTCGCTTTGGCGCACCCGGTATTGCACAGTAAGGATAATTTAAAAAATGTAATTCAGCGATTGCATTAAGAACTAAATTGTCTTTCAATAGCTGTCCACCCTGTATTTTTTAGTCAAGTTTATGAATATTTATTCATTAGACTAGATCACTGTCCAATATGGCGCCCGACATTTTCAGGCCAGTTTTGCTACTATTCTCATTGTATAACCACGGTTTTTTGTGGCTAAATATGCACATTTTCGAACAAACTCTATATGTATGTTGTAATATGATGTTACAGGAGTGTCATCGGAAGAATTCTGAGAAGGTTAGTGAAAAAATTAATACATTTTGGTGGTGATAATGCTATCGCTCTTTTTGCCTTGAATCAATGCTCGGGTAACGTTTGCACATGTGGTATGCTAATATAACGATTTATTGTGTTTTCGCTGTAAAACACTTAGAAAATCTGAAATATTGTCTGAATTCACAAGATCTGTGTCTTTCCATTGCTGTGAGCTGTGTATTTTTAAGAAATGTTTTATGATTAGTAATTAGGTAATACACGTTGCTCTCTGTATTTATTCTAGTCGAGTTGTGATGGTGGGTGCAATTGTAAACTATGATTTATACCTGAAATATGCACATTTTTCTAACAAAACCTATGTAATACAATAAATATGTTATCAGACTGTCATCTGATGAAGTTTTTTCTTGGTTAGTTGCTATCAATATCTTTATTTGGCCAAATTGGTGATAGCTACTAGTGGAGAGAAAAAATGGTGGACAAAGAAAAATGGTGTCTTTTGCTAACGTGGTTAGCTAATAGATTTACATATTGTGTCTTCCCTGTAAAACATTTTACAAATCAGAAATGATTGCTGGATTCACAAGAAGTGGATCTTTCATCTGGTATCTTGGACTTGTGATTGAATGATATTTAGATGCTAGTATTTACTTGTGACGCTATGCTAGCTATGTTATTCAGCTTTTTTACTGGTGGGGGGGTGGGGGGTGCTCCCGGATCCGGGTTTCTGAGTCGGTAGAAGTTAACACAGTGTCCAAAGAAGGGCCAGAAGTATACAGAATGGTGTCGTCTGCGTAGAGGTGGATCAGAGAATCACCAGCAGCAAGAGCGACATCATTGATGTATACAGAGAAAAGAGTAGGCCCGAGAATTGAACCCTGTGGCACCCCCATGAAGACTGCCAGAGGTCCGGACAACAGGCCCTCCGATTTGACACACTGAACTCTGTCAGAGAAGTAGTTGGTGAACCAGGCGAGGCAGTCATTTGAGAAACCAAGGCTCTTGAGTATGCCGATAATAATGTGGTGATTGACAGAGTCGAAAGCCTTGGCCAGGTCTATGAATACAGCTGCACAGTATTGTCTCTTATCGATGGAGGTTATGAAATTGTTTAGGACCTTGACAGTGGCTGAGGTGCACCCATGACCAGTTCGGAAACCAGATTGCATAGTGGAGAAGGTACGATGGGATTCCAAATTGTCGGTGATCTGTTTGTTGGCTTTCGAAGACTTTAGAAAGGCAGGTTAGGATAGATATAGGTCTGTAGCAGTTTGGGTCTAGAGTGGCTCCCCCTTTGAAGAGGGGGATGACCGCGGCAGCTTTCCAATCTTTGGGAATCTCAGACGATACGAAAGAGAGGTTGAACAGGCTAGTAATAGGGGTTGCAACAATTTCAGCAGATCATTTTAGAAAGAGAGGGTCCAGATTGTCTAGTCCTGCTGATTTGTACGGGTCCAGATTTTGCAGCTCTTTCAGAACATCAGCTATCTGGATTTGGGTGAAGGAGAAATGGGGGAGGCTTGGGCAAGTTGCTGTGGGAGTTGCAGGGCTGTTGACGGGTAGGGGTGGCCAGATGGAAAGCATGGCCAGCAGTGGAAAAATGCTTATCGAAATTCTCAATTATCGTGGATTTATCGGTAGTGACAGTGTTTCCTAGCCTCAGTGCAATGGGCAGCTGGGAGGAGGTGCTCTTATTCTCCATGGACTTCACAGTGTCCCAGAACTTTTTGGAGCAAATTTCTGTTTGAAAAAGCTAGCCTTTGCTTTCCTAACTGACTGTGTATATTGGTTCCTAACTTCCCTGAAAAGTTGCATATCGCGGGGGCTAGTCGATGCTATTGCAGTCCGCCACAGGATGTTTTTGTGCTGGTCAAGGGCAGTCAGGTCTGGAGTGAACCACGGGCTATATCTGTTCCTGGTTCTAATTTTTTTGAATGGGGCATGCTTATTTATGATTGTGAGGGAAGCACTTTTAAAGAATATCCAGGCATCTTCTACTGATGGAATGAGGTCAATATCCTTCCAGGATACCCGGGCCAGGTCGATTAGAAAGGCCTGCTCGCTGAAGTGTTTTAGGGAGCGTTTGACAGTGATGAGTGGAGATTGTTTGACCGCAGACCCATTACAGACGCAAGCAATGAGGCAGTGATCGCTGAGATCTTGGTTGAAAACAGCAGAGGTGTATTTGGAGGGCAAGTTGGTTAAGATGATATCTATGAGGGTGCCTGTGTTTACGGATTTGGAGTTGTACCTGGTAGGTTCATTGATAATTTGTGTGAGATTGAGGACATCAAGCTTAGATTGTAGGACTGCCGGGGTGTTAAACATGTCCCAGTTTAGGTCACCTAACAGCACGAGCTCTGAAGATAGATGGGGGGGCAATCAATTCACATATGGTGTCCAGGGCACAGCTGGGGGCAGAAGGTGGTCTATAGCAAGCGGCAACCGTGAGAGACTTGTTTCTGGAAAGGTGGATTTTTAAAAGTAGAAGCTCAAATTGTTTGGACACCGACTTGGATAGTAAGACAGAACTCTGTAGGCTATCTCTGCAGTAGATTGCAACTCCGCCCCCTTTGGCAGTTCTATCTTGTCGGAAAATGTTATAGTTAGGGATGGAAATTTCAGGGTTTTCTTCCTAAGCCAGGATTCAGACACGACTAGGACATCCGGGATGCAGAGTGTGCTAAAGCAGTGAATAAAACAAACTTAGGTATGAGGCGCCTAATGTTAACAAATCAAATCAAAGTTTATTTGTCACGTGCGCCAAATACAACAGGTGTACAGTGAAATGCTTACTTACAGGCTCTAATCAATAGTGCAAAAAAGGTGTTAGGTGAACAATAGGTAAGTAAAGAAATAAAACAACAGTAAAAAGACAGGCTATATACAGTAGCGAGGCTATAAAAGTAGTGAGGCTACATACAGACACACAGTTAGTAGGGCTGATTGAGGTGGTATGTACATGTAGATATGGTTAATGTATGTACATATGGTGTAGATATGCATGTAGATAACATGCGTGAAACCAAGGCATTTACGGTTACAGAAGTCAACAAATGATAGCGCCTGGGGAATGGGAGTGGAGCTAGGCACTGCAGGGCCTGGATTAACCTCTACCTTCTGTACAGCACTTTGAGATATCAGCTGATGTAAGAAGGGCTATATAAATACATTTGATTTGATTTGATTTAGCAGAGGGGCCTTAGGTATTGTGTGGTATTGATGTGTGATAGTGATGTGTGGTATTGATGTGTGGTAATGATGTGTGGTAGTGATGTGTGGTAGTGATGTGTGGTAGTGATGTGTGGTATTGATGTGTGATAGTGATGTGTGGTAGTAATGTGTGGTAGTGATGTGTGGTAGTGATGTGTGGTATTGATGTGTGGTAGTGATGTGTGGTAGTGATGTGTGATAGTGATGTGTGGTAGTGATGTGTGGTAGTGATGTGTGGTAGTGATGTGTGGTAGTGATGTGTGGTATTGATGTGTGGTAGTGATGTGTGGTATTGATGTGTGGTAGTGATGTGTGGTAGTGATGTGTGGTAATGATGTGTGGTAGTGATGTGTGGTAGTGATGTGTGGTAGTGATGTGTGGTAGTGATGTGTGGTAGTGATGTGTGGTATTGATGTGTGGTAGTGATGTGTGGTATTGATGTGTGGTAGTGATGTGTGGTAGTGATGTGTGGTATTGATGTGTGATAGTGATGTGTGGTAGTGATGTGTGATAGTGATGTGTGGTAGTGATGTGTGGTATTGATGTGTGGTAGTGATGTGTGGTAGTGATGTGTGATAGTGATGTGTGGTAGTGATGTGTGGTATTGATGTGTGGTAGTGATGTGTGGTAGTGATGTGTGGTAGTGATGTGTGGTATTGATGTGTGGTAGTGATGTGTGGTATTGATGTGTGGTAGTGATGTGTGGTATTGATGTGTGGTATTGATGTGTGGTAGTGATGTGTGGTATTGATGTGTGGTAGTGATGTGTGGTATTGATGTGTGGTAGTGATGTGTGGTATTGATGTGTGGTAGTGATGTGTGGTATTGATGTGTGGTAGTGATGTGTGGTATTGATGTGTGATAGTGATGTGTGGTATTGATGTGTGGTAGTGATGTGTGGTATTGATGTGTGGTATTGATGTGTGGTATTGATGTGTGATAGTGATATGTGGTATTGATGTGTGGTAGTGATGTGTGGTATTGATGTGTGATAGTGATGTGTGGTATTGATGTGTGGTAGTGATGTGTGGTAGTGATGTGTGGTATTGATGTGTGATAGTGATGTGTGGTATTGATGTGTGGTAGTGATGTGTGGTATTGATGTGTGGTAGTGATGCGTGGTATTGATGTGTGGTAGTGATGCGTGGTAGTGATGTGTGGTAATGATGTGTGGTATTGATGTGTGGTAGTGATGTGTGGTATTGATGTGTGGTATTGATGTGTGATAGTGATGTGTGGTATTGATGTGTGGTAGTGATGTGTGGTATTGATGTGTGGTATTGATGTGTGGTAGTGATGTGTGGTATTGATGTGTGGTAGTGATGTGTGGTATTGATGTGTGATAGTGATGTGTGGTATTGATGTGTGGTAGTGATGTGTGGTATTGATGTGTGGTATTGATGTGTGGTATTGATGTGTGATAGTGATATGTGGTATTGATGTGTGGTAGTGATGTGTGGTATTGATGTGTGATAGTGATGTGTGGTATTGATGTGTGGTAGTGATGTGTGGTAGTGATGTGTGGTATTGATGTGTGATAGTGATGTGTGGTATTGATGTGTGGTAGTGATGTGTGGTATTGATGTGTGGTAGTGATGCGTGGTATTGATGTGTGGTAGTGATGCGTGGTAGTGATGTGTGGTAATGATGTGTGGTATTGATGTGTGGTAGTGATGTGTGGTATTGATGTGTGGTATTGATGTGTGATAGTGATGTGTGGTATTGATGTGTGGTAGTGATGTGTGGTATTGATGTGTGGTATTGATGTGTGGTATTGATGTGTGGTATTGATGTGTGGTATTGATGTGTGGTATTGATGTGTGGTATTGATGTTGGTCTCCTTAGTTAGTTATTGCATCATGATCTAAGCTCTCTAACAAGGAAAAGCAATGGACACACACACACACACACACACACACACACACACACACACACACACACACACACACACACACACACACACACACACACACACACACACACACACACACACACACACATCTAACAGCCACAGTCCGTGAGTCGGTCAGTCCTTCTTCCATCGTTCTGTTCACCAGGGTTTCAATTATAGAACTGCACAGAGACTCATTACAGAGAGAAAGAGAGATGGAAAATACTTTTCTATATCCTAAATAATATCTACTGAAACAAGGCAACACACACGCCTCTGATCAGGATCACAGCTGGAGTGAATGAAACCAGTGATTCATTTGTAATCTGAGTATGTGACCTCCAGAGGTGGGACCAAGTACAGTTGAAGTTGGAAGTTTGAATACACCTTAGCCAAATACATTTCAACTCAGTTAAGCCATTTTGCCACAACTTTCGAAGTATGCTTGGGGTCATTGTCCATTTGAGAGACAAAAGAGAGAGGACAGATCAAAGAGAGAGAGAGACAGAAGAGAGAGACAGAAGAGAGAGAGACAGAAGAGAGAGAGAGGAGAGACCGAAGAGAGAGAGAGAAGAGAGAGAGGAGACCGAAGAGAGAGAGAGGAGACCGAAGAGAGAGAGAGGAGACCGAAGAGAGAGAGAGGAGACCGAAGAGAGAGAGAGGAGAGACCGAAGAGAGAGAGAGAAGAGAGAGAAGAGACCGAAGAGAGAGGAGACCGAAGAGAGAGAGAGAGAGAGAGAGAGGAGACCGAAGAGAGAGAGAGAGAGAGAGAGAGAGAGAGAGAGAGGAGACCGAAGAGAGAGAGAGGAGACCGAAGAGAGAGAGAGGAGACCGAAGAGAGAGAGAGTAGACCGAAGAGAGAGAGAGGAGACCGAAGAGAGAGAGAGGAGACCGAAGAGAGAGAGAGGAGACCGAAGAGAGAGAGAGGAGAGACCGAAGAGAGAGAGAGGAGACTGAAGAGAGAGAGAGAGAGAGAGAGAGAGAGAGGAGACCGAAGAGAGAGAGAGGAGACCGAAGAGAGAGAGAGGAGACCGAAGAGAGAGAGAGGAGACCGAAGAGAGAGAGAAGAGACCGAAGAGAGAGAGAGGAGACCGAAGAGAGAGAGAGGAGACCGAAGAGAGAGAGAGGAGACCGAAGAGAGAGAGAGGAGACCGAAGAGAGAGAGAGAAGAGAGAGAGAGGAGACCGAAGAGAGAGAGAGGAGACCGAAGAGAGAGAGAGGAGACCGAAGAGAGAGAGAGAAGAGAGAGAGAGGAGACCGAAGAGAGAGAGAGGAGAGACCGAAGAGAGAGAGAGAAGAGAGAGGTAGGGAGACCGAAGAGAGAGAGAGAGAGAGAGAGAGAGAGAGAGAGAGAGAGGAGACCGAAGAGAGAGAGAGAAGAGACCGAAGAGAGAGAGAGGAGACCGAAGAGAGAGAGAGGTTTCCCTATCAAATCTAAAAATCTCAAATAGAAAACCGAAGAAAATGAACAACAATGACAAATGGTTTGATAAAGAATGCAAAAATCTAAGAAATAAATTGAGAAACCTGTCCAACCAAAAACATAGAGACCCGGAAAACCTGAGTCTACGCCTTCACTATGGTGAATCACTAAAACAATACAGAAATACACTACGGAAAAAGAAGGAACAGCACGTCAGAAATCAGCTCAATGTAATTGAAGACTCCATAGACTCTAACCAATTCTGGGAAAATTGGAAAACACTAAACAAACAACAACACGAAGAATTATCTATCCAAAATGGAGATGTATGGGTAAACCACTTCTCCAATCTTTTTGGCTCTATAACAAAGAATAAAGAGCAAAAACATATACATGATCAAATACAAATCCTAGAATCAACTATTAAAGACTACCAGAACCCACTGGATTCTCCAATTACCTTGAATGAGTTACAGGACAAAATAAAAACCCTCCAACCCAAAAAGGCCTGTGGTGTTGATGGTATCCTTAATGAAATGATCAAATATACAGACAACAAATTCCAATTGGCTATACTAAAACTCTTTAACATCGTCCTTAGCTCTGGCATCTTCCCCAATATTTGGAACCAAGGACTGATCACCCCAATCCACAAAAGTGGAGACAAATTTGACCCCAATAACTACCGTGGAATATGCGTCAACAGTAACCTTGGGAAAATCCTCTGCATTATCATTAACAGCAGACTCGTACATTTCCTCAATGAAAACAATGTACTGAGCAAATGTCAAATTGGCTTTTTACCAAATTACCGTACAACAGACCATGTATTCACCCTACACACCCTAATTGACAACCAAACAAACCAAAACAAAGGCAAAGTCTTCTCATGCTTTGTTGATTTCAAAAAAGCCTTCGACTCAATTTGGCATGAGGGTCTGCTATACAAATTGATGGAAAGTGGTGTTGGGGGTAAAACATATGACATTATAAAATCCATGTACACAAACAACAAGTGTGCGGTTAAAATTGGCAAAAAACACACACATTTCTTCACACAGGGTCGTGGGGTGAGACAGGGATGCAGCTTAAGCCCCACCCTCTTCAACATATATATCAACGAATTGGCGCGGGCACTAGAACAGTCTGCAGCACCCGGTCTCACCCTACTAGAATCCGAAGTCAAATGTCTACTGTTTGCTGATGATCTGGTGCTTCTGTCACCAACCAAGGAGGGCCTACAGCAGCACCTAGATCTTCTGCACAGATTCTGTCAGACCTGGGCCCTGACAGTAAATCTCAGTAAGACCAAAATAATGGTGTTCCAAAAAAGGTCCAGTCACCAGGACCACAAATTCCATCTAGACACCGTTGCCCTAGAGCACACAAAAAACTATACATACCTCGGCCTAAACATCAGCACCACAGGTAACTTCCACAAAGCTGTGAACGATCTGAGAGACAAGGCAAGAAGGGCCTTCTATGCCATCAAAAGGAACATAAATTTCAACATACCAATTAGGATCTGGCTAAAAATACTTGAATCAGTCATAGAGCCCATTGCCCTTTATGGTTGTGAGGTCTGGGGTCCGCTCACCAACCAAGATTTCACAAAATGGGACAAACACCAAATTGAGACTCTGCATGCAGAATTCTGCAAAAATATCCTCCGTGTACAACGTAGAACACCAAATAATGCATGCAGAGCAGAATTAGGCCGATACCCACTAATTATCAAAATCCAGAAAAGAGCCGTTAAATTCTACAACCACCTAAAAGGAAGCAATTCCCAAACCTTCCATAACAAAGCCATCACCTACAGAGAGATGAACCTGGAGAAGAGTCCCCTAAGCAAGCTGGTCCTAGGGCTCTGTTCACAAACACAAACACACCCCACAGAGCCCCAGGAC
>NW_024060130.1:0-27672 GCF_016432855.1 Salvelinus namaycush
GAAGGTCTATAGTGTAGTAACATGAATGGTCTGGTTATAGAAGGTCTATGTATACATGAATGGTCTGGTTATAGAAGGTCTATAGTGTAGCCATGAATGGTCTGGTTATAGAAGGTCTATAGAGTAACATGATGGTCTGGTTATAGAAGGTCTATAGTGTAGTAACATGAATGGTCTGGTTATAGAAGGTCTATAGTGTAGTACCATGAATGGTCTGGTTATAGAAGGTGGTTATAGAAGGTCTATAGTGTAGTAACATGAATGGTCTGGATATAGAAGGTGGTTATAGAAGGTCTGTCGTGTAGTATCATGAATGGTCTGGATATAGAAGGTGGTTATAGAAGGTCTGTAGTGTAGTATCACGAATGGTCTGGATATAGAAGGTGGTTATAGAAGGTCTATAGTGTAGCAACATGAATGGTCTGGTTATAGAAGGTCTATAGTGTAGTAACATGAATGGTCTGGATATAGAAGGTGGTTATAGAAGGTCTATAGTGTAGTATCATGAATGGTCTGGATATAGAAGGTGGTTATAGAAGGTCTATAGTGTAGTATCATGAATGGTCTGGATATAGAAGGTGGTTATAGAAGGTCGATAGTGTAGTATCATGAATGGTCTGGTTATAGAAGGTCTATAGTGTAGTAACATGAATGGTCTGGATAAAGAAGGTGGTTATAGAAGGTCTGTAGTGTAGTAACATGAATGGTCTGGTTATAGAAGGTGGATATAGAAGGTCTATAGTGTAGTAACATGAATGGTCTGATTATAGAAGGTCTATAGTGTAGTAACATGAATGGTCTGGTTATAGAAGGTGGTTATAGAAGGTGGTTATAGAAGGTCTATAGTGTAGTAACATGAATGGTCTGGATATAGAAGGTCTATAGTGTAGTATCATGAATGGTCTGGTTATAGAAGATCTATAGAGTAGTATCATGAATGGTCTGGATATAGAAGGTGGTTATAGAAGGTGTATAGTGTAGTATCATGAATGGTCTGGTTATAGAAGGTCTATAGTGTAGTATCATGAATGGTCTGGTTATAGAAGGTCTATAGTGTAGTAACATGAATGGTCTGGATATAGAAGGTGGTTATAGAAGGTATATAGTGTAGTAACATGAATGGTCTGGATATAGAAGGTGGTTATAGAAGGTCTATAGTGTAGTAACATGAATGGTCTGGATATAGAAGGTGGTTATAGAAGGTCTATAGTGTAGTAACATGAATGGTCTGGATATAGAAGGTGGTTATAGAAGGTCTATAGTGTAGTATCATGAATGGTCTGGATATAGAAGGTCTATAGTGTAGTAACATGAATGGTCTGGTTATAGAAGGTGGTTGTAGAAGGTCTATAGTGTAGTAACATGAATGGTCTGGATATAGAAGGTCTATAGTGTAGTATCATGAATGGTATGGTTATAGAAGGTCTATAGTGTAGTAACATGAATGGTCTGGATATAGAAGGTGGTTATAGAAGGTCTATAGTGTAGTATCATGAATGTTCTGGTTATAGAAGGTCTATAGTGTAGTAACATGAATGGTCTGGATATAGAAGGTGGTTATAGAAGGTCTGTAGTGTAGTAACATGAATGGTCTGGTTATAGAAGGTGGATATAGAAGGTCTATAGTGTAGTAACATGAATGGTCTGATTATAGAAGGTCTATAGTGTAGTAACATGAATGTACTGGTTATAGAAGGTGGTTATAGAAGGTGGTTATAGAATGTCTATAGTGTAGTAACATGAATGGTCTGGTTATAGAAGGTCTATAGTGTAGTAACACGAATGGTCTGGTTATAGAAGGTCTATAGTGTAGTAACATGAATGGTCTGGTTATAGAAGGTCTATAGTGTAGTAACATGAATGGTCTGGTTATAGAAGGTCTATAGTGTAGTAACATGAATGGTCTGGATATAGAAGGTCTATAGTGTAGTAACATGAATGGTCTGGATATAGAAGGTGGTTATAGAAGGTCTATAGTGTAGTATCATGAATGGTCTGGATATAGAAGGTGGATATAGAAGGTCTATAGTGTAGTATCATGAATGGTCTGGTTATAGAAGGTCTATAGTGTAGTATCATGAATGGTCTGGATATAGAAGGTGGTTATAGAAGGTCTATAGTGTAGTATCATGAATGGTCTGGTTATAGAAGGTCTATAGTGTAGTATCATGAATGGGCTGGATATAGAAGGTCTATAGTGTAGTAACATGAATGGTCTGGTTATAGAAGGTCTATAGTGTAGTAACATGAATGGTCTAGTTATAGAAGGTGGTTATAGAAGGTCTATAGTGTAGTATCGTTAATGGTCTGGTTATAGAAGGTCTATAGTGTAGTATCATGAATGGTCTGGATATAGAAGGTGGTAATAGAAGGTCTATAGTGTAGTATCATGAATGGTCTGGTTATAGAAGGTCTATAGTGTAGTATCATGAATGGTCTGGATATAGAAGGTGGTTATAGAAGGTCTATAGTGTAGTATCATGAATGGTCTGGTTACAGAAGGTGGTTATAGAAGGTCTATAGTGTAGTATGATGAATGGTCTGGTTACAGAAGGTGGTTATAGAAGGTCTATAGTGTAGCAACATGAATGGTCTGGTTATAGAAGGTCTATAGTGTAGTATCATGAATGGTCTGGATATAGAAGGTCTATAGTGTAGTAACATGAATGGTCTGGTTATAGAAGGTGGTTATAGAAGGTCTATAGTGTAGTATCATGAATGGTCTGGTTATAGAAGGTCTATAGTGTAGTATCATGAATGGTCTGGTTATAGAAGGTCTATAGTGTAGTAACATGAATGGTCTGGTTATAGAAGGTGGTTATAGAAGGTCTATAGTGTAGTATCATGAATGGTCTGGTTATAGAAGGTGGTTATAGAAGGTATATAGTGTAGTAACATGAATGGTCTGGATATAGAAGGTGGTTATAGAAGGTCTATAGTGTAGTAACATGAATGGTCTGGATATAGAAGGTGGTTATAGAAGGTGTATAGTGTAGTATCATGAATGGTCTGGTTATAGAAGGTCTATAGTGTACTAAAATGAATGGTCTGGTTATAGAAGTTGATTATAGAAGGTCGATAGTGTAGTAACATGAATGGTCTGGATATAGAAGGTCTATAGTGTAGTATCATGAATGGTATGGTTATAGAAGGTCTATAGTGTAGTAACATGAATGGTCTGGATATAGAAGGTGGTTATAGAAGGTCTATAGTGTAGTATCATGAATGTTCTGGTTATAGAAGGTCTATAGTGTAGTAACATGAATGGTCTGGATATAGAAGGTGGTTATGGAAGGTCTGTAGTGTAGTAACATGAATGGTCTGGTTATAGAAGGTGGATATAGAAGGTCTATATTGTAGTAACATGAATGGTCTGATTATAGAAGGTCTATAGTGTAGTAACACGAATGTACTGGTTATAGAAGGTGGTTATAGAAGGTGGTTATAGAAGGTCTATAGTGTAGTAACATGAATGGTCTGGTTATAGAAGGTCTATAGTGTAGTAACATGAATGGTCTGGTTATAGAAGGTCTATAGTGTAGTAACATGAATGGTCTGGTTATAGAAGGTCTATAGTGTAGTAACATGAATGGTCTGGTTATAGAAGGTCTATAGTGTAGTAACATGAATGGTCTGGATATAGAAGGTGGTTATAGAAGGTCTATAGTGTAGTATCATGAATGGTCTGGATATAGAAGGTGGTTATAGAAGGTGTATAGTGTAGTATCATGAATGGTCTGGTTATAGAAGGTCTATAGTGTAGTATCATGAATGGTCTGGATATAGAAGGTCTATAGTGTAGTAACATGAATGGTCTGGTTATAGAAGGTCTATAGTGTAGTAACATGAATGGTCTAGTTATATAAGGTGGTTATAGAAGGTCTATAGTGTAGTATCGTGAATGGTCTGGTTATAGAAGGTCTATAGTGTAGTATCATGAATGGTCTGGATATAGAAGGTGGTAATAGAAGGTCTATAGTGTAGTATCATGAATGGTCTGGTTATAGAAGGTCTATAGTGTAGTATCATGAATGGTCTGGATATAGAAGGTGGTTATAGAAGGTCTATAGTGTAGTATCATGAATGGTCTGGTTACAGAAGGTGGTTATAGAAGGTCTATAGTGTAGTATCATGAATGGTCTGGTTATAGAAGGTCTATAGTGTAGTATCATGAATGGTCTGGATATAGAAGGTCTATAGTGTAGTAACATGAATGGTCTGGTTATAGAAGGTGGTTATAGAAGGTCTATAGTGTAGTATCATGAATGGTCTGGTTATAGAAGGTGGTTATAGAAGGTCTATAGTGTAGTATCATGAATGGTCTGGTTATAGAAGGTGGTTATAGAAGGTCTATAGTGTAGTATCATGAATGGTCTGGTTATAGAAGGTCTATAGTGTAGTATCATGAATGGTCTGGTTATAGAAGGTCTATAGTGTAGCAACATGAATGGTCTGGATATAGTAGGTGGTTATAGAAGGTCTATAGTGTAGTATCATGAATGGTCTGGTTATAGAAGGTCTATAGTGTAGTATCATGAATGGTCTGGATATAGAAGGTGGTTATAGAAGGTCTATAGTGTAGTATCATGAATGGTCTGGATATAGAAGGTGGTTATAGAAGGTCTATAGTATAGTATCATGAATGGTCTGGATATAGAAGGTGGCTATAGAAGGTCTATAGTGTAGTATCATGAATGGTCTGGATATAGAAGGTGGTTATAGAAGGTCTATAGTGTAGTAACATGAATGGTCTGGATATAGAAGGTCTATAGTGTAGTAACATGAATGGTCTGGATATAGAAGGTGGTTATAGAAGGTGGTTATAGAAGGTCTATAGTGTAGTATCATGAATGGTCTGGATATAGAAGGTGGTTATAGAAGGTCTATAGTGTAGTAACATGAATGGTCTGGATATAGAAGGTCTATAGTGTAGTAACATGAATGGTCTGGATATAGAAGGTGGTTATAGAAGGTGGTTATAGAAGGTCTATAGTGTAGTATCATGAATGGTCTGGTTATAGAAGGTGGTTATAGAAGGTCTATAGTGTAGTATCATGAATGGTCTGGTTATAGAAGGTCTATAGTGTAGTATCATGAATGGTCTGGTTATAGAAGGTGTTTATAGAAGGTCTATAGTGTAGTAACATGAATGGTCTGGTTATAGAAGGTGGTTATAGAAGGTCTATAGTGTAGTAACATGAATGGTCTGGTTATAGAAGGTGGTTATAGAAGGTCTATAGTGTAGTATCATGAATGGTCTGGATATAGAAGGTCTATAGTGTAGTAACATGAATGGTCTGGATATAGAAGGTCTATAGTGTAGTAACATGAATGGTCTGGTTATAGAAGGTGGTTATAGAAGGTATATAGTGTAGTAACATGAATGGTCTGGTTATAGAAGGTGTTACGGATACAAGTGTTCTGTGTGTATCCTGTGTATTTCTTTTCTCTCCTTCTCCCCTACTCACAGGTGACAATAATCATTCCCCAATCAGTCATCAATCAGTCGCTAATCGGAAGACACCTGCTCCTTTTCCCTTACCCAATCACAGTCCCTTTCCCTTGGTTTAAAACCCCTGTCAGTTGTTTTCTCCCCAGCTCAATCTCTTTGTAACATGCCTTCTGTCTGTAGATCGCTTGTGTGTTTTGCATCTACATGTCACTTTGTCCCCACCTGTGAGTATTGTTTTGGTTATGGTGTTTGAGTGTTTGTTTGATGGTGGGAAAAGGGGGTAACCAGACAAGTCGCCCTTGGGCTACACTACCCGTAGTTAAATATTGTTAAAAACACTAGTTAGAACTGGGCGGACCACCCCCTGTATTTTTGGTTAGTTAGTTAGCTGTTTGTGAAGTAGGCTAGTCTAGCTTAGGGGTGTTTTTGGATTATTCTTTCATTCCTTGGGTCCCGCTCAGCCCCTTTTCCTGCTCCCCCCATTACCGTGTGTTTTTAAATAAACCTTGAGTGTTTGACGGTAGTAATTTAGTTGTCTGTGGTTATTTTTGTTCTCACTGTTACGTTGTCACTATAATAATTTGCATGAGTTGTGTTACGGGTCCCATTACCATCCCCCCCTAGATTGTCGGGCCAAAGGGATTCGTAACATAAGTGGGAGCTCATCCGGGATCTGTCTTTATTGACACCCATACCGCTTATGCAAATTGTTGTAGTGGTATAGTTCAGTGTTGAGCGCTGTAGCTGAAGTAGCATTAGTGTTTGCTATTTTGTTGGCTCTTGTGTGGTAGTTCAAGATGGCTACTTTTGATTTGAAGTCCTTTTTGGATAACCCTTCGTGGGAGGTTTTTGATAGATGTCGTAGGGTAGATTTAATGACCTTGGCTGACCATTATTCGGTATCGATTCCGCCGGGTTTAGTTAAAGCGGAGGTTAAACAACTAGTGTTAAATGTTTTGTTGGAAGAGCAGGTGCTTGTATTACCGCTGCCTGAGCCTACTACCCCTGTAGGGGATGTTGCTGCTCCTCTAAGTCCAATGGTGTCTGAGGGTGAGGCTAAAGCTCCAGCCACATTGCCCCGTTTTGATCCACTCTCCCCACAGTCAACTGGTGATGCCAGGAGGGATGTCCGTTCCATACAGTTCCAACTGGAGGCGGAAGAGAGAGCCCAAATTAGGCGAGAGACTCTCCAGTTGGAGATGTGTAAAATTGAGGCAGAACAGCGGCAGATGGAGTTAAAAATGGAGATGTGTAAAATTGAGGCAGAACGAGAACAGCGGCAGATGGAGTTAAAAATGCGCCAGATGGAACTGGAGGCAGAGACTGCGAGGCTAGCCTTCGTTCCTGCAGTGACTGTTAGTGAGCCGTCCTCACCAACTAGAGATCCCAACACTTTTGACATTAGTAGGCAGATTGTCTTGGTACCTTTGTTCAGAGAGTCAGAGGTTGACTCCTATTTTTGTGTATTTGAACGTATAGCCGTAGCCTTGAAATGGCCTAAAGAGGTATGGTGCCTATTACTTCAGTGTAAATTAACTGGTAAAGCCCAAGAGGTTTTGTCAGCGCTACCTCTTGAAGACAGTTTAAATTATGAAGTGGTCAAAGCTACTGTTCTTCGCGCCTATGAGCTTGTGCCTGAGGCATACCGAAAGAGATTTAGGTCTCATAAGAAGTCTTCTAGTAAGACTTATGTGGAATTTGCTAGAGAGAAGGGAAATCTGTTTGATAAATGGCATGCTGCTAGCAAGGTAACTGATTTTAACTCTCTCCGGGAGTTAATTTTGTTGGAAGAGTTTAAAAATTGCTTACCTGAACGCATTGTAGTGTACCTAAACGAACAGAAAGTAGCCTCCCTGTCAGAAGCGTCTGTGTTGGCAGACGAGTTTGTGTTGACGCACAAGAGTGTGTTTTCGGCTCATACTGAGAGTAGAGTTACAGAATTGCCTACTTATAGCCCTAGTCGGCCAGCAGTATATCAAGCACGCCAGAAAAATGAGCGTCCCTGTTTCTATTGTCATAAGGTGGGACATATGATTAATGATTGCTTCCTGCTAAAACGTAAACAAGGGATGCCTCTTCGTGCCAAGCCACCAACAGGTGTTGGTCTAATTCGTACGGTTGTGAGGTCTGAAACGAAACAGGTGCCTAAGGGTAAATGTATTTTGAAAGACCCAGTTCCCGACCGTAGTTATGAACCGTTCATTTTCGAGGGGTTTGTGTCCCTAGCGAATGACGAAGCGTCTCAGCGTCCGGTTAAAATCCTTAGAGATACTGGTGCGGCGCAGTCGTTTATATTGTCTGATGTGTTGCCCTTATCCGACGATACATACTGTGGTTCCAGTGTGTTAGTTCAGGGTATAGAAATGGGTTTTGTCCCAGTGCCATTGCACTTTGTGAAAGTACACTCTGAGTTAATCAGTGGAATATTCAGAGTGGGGGTACGTCCTATGTTGCCAGTAAAAGGTGTGACCTTTATAATGGGTAACGATATTGCCGGAGGAAAGGTAGTACCCGTATTGGAAGTATTGGATAAAAGTGACCACTCTCTCTCCAATGAGCTGGCACAGAGTTATCCACATGTGTTCCCTGCTTGTGCTGTCACTCGTGCTCAGGCACGACAAGAGAGTGACGTGATAGATTTGTCGAACACTGTTCTGTTCAAAGAGGATGATCAAGAGGATGGGTTGTGTGCTACCTCTGAGGAGCTGATCATCTCTGACAAACAGCCCAGGAAAGAAGAGAAGAATGTAGAACTTATTGCTAATGCAATACAGTTACCAGTCACTCGTGAGCAGCTGGTTGCTAACCAAAAGGTTGACACCAAGCTTGCTAAATGTTTTTCTAGTGTTGTCTCATTGGAGGAGGTAAAGAAGAAAAACGTGGCTTACTTCATTGATGGTAATCTCCTCATGCGTAAATGGACATCCCATGATGACGCGGGCGGAGATTGGAATGCTGTTTACCAAATAGTGATTCCTACAGCCTTTCGACAAAATGTGTTATCCCTTGCTCATGATCACCCATGGTCTGGTCATTTAGGAATCACAAAAACATATGATCGGATCCTTCGCCATTTCTTTTGGCCAGGTTTAAAACAAGATGTGGCTCAGTACTGTCGTACATGCCACACATGTCAGATAACAGGAAAACCAAATCAGGTTATTCCTCCCGCTCCTCTTTGTCCAATACCTGTCATAGGTGAACCATTCGAACATGTGGTGGTTGATTGTGTTGGACCGTTACCGAAGACAAAATCGGGTAACCAGTTTCTGTTGACAATTATGTGTATGGCAACAAGATACCCCGAGGCCATTCCTCTGCGAAGGATTACAGCCCCGGTAGTGAGTAAAGCCTTAATTAAATTCTTCACGACATTCGGATTACCTAAGGTGGTACAAAGTGATCAAGGTACCAATTTCCTGTCCAAGCTTTTCAAGCAGGTGTTAAAATCCTTGTCAATTACGCACCGTGTGTCAAGCGCCTATCACCCAGAGTCTCAGGGTGCGCTTGAACGTTGGCATCAGACATTGAAGTCTATGCTACGTAAATATTGTTTGGAATCTGAGAAAGATTGGGATGAGGGAGTTCCTCTAGTTTTGTTTGCTGCTCGTGAAACTGTACAAGAGTCCCTAGGTTTCAGCCCGGCTGAACTAGTGTTTGGTCACACAGTGAGAGGACCAATGAAAGTTCTTAAAGAACAGTTTTTGTCCCAAGAGTTATGTACAGGAGATGAAAATGTGTTGGACTACGTTAGTCGCTTTCGGGAGCGCCTACACCAAGCCTGTGCTCTTGCAAAGGAAGCTCTGTCTTCCTCCCAAAGGAGCATGAAAAGACACTATGATAAAGAGGCTGTTTCTCGTCCACTACAGCCAGGTGACCAAGTACTGGTGTTATTGCCTGTTCCAGGATCTTCACTGTCAGCTCGTTTCTCTGGTCCTTACTTCATTGAGAAGAAATTAAGTGAAACTGATTATGTGCTTCAAACGCCTGATAGAAAACGCCAATCTCGTGTGTGCCACATTAACATGTTAAAAGCCTACCACACCCGACCCGTCACCCAAGTGGATAGTTCAAAAATAGAGGAAGGTACTGCTGTCTCCTCTGCTTCTACTGCTATGATAGTGGACTGTCATATTGATGATGGTGAGGGAGATGGATTAGAGTTGCGCAATACTCAGCAGCAGTGCGTTAGATTGCCCAACTCAGAAATGCTGCTGTCTATCCAAACAGGTCTGGTTCATTTAACGGACGGACAAGCCGACGATGTTGTGAGGCTACTACACAGTTTTCCATGTCTCTTTAATGACGTTCCTACTCGCACAAACGTGTTGGAACATGACATTAATGTTGGAAATGCTACACCTATCAAGCAACACCCCTATCGTATCAACGCTTCCAAAAGGAAGATAATGAGGGATGAAGTGACATATTTGTTGGAGAATGACCTGGCTACGCCAAGTTCAAGCCCTTGGAGTTCTCCTTGCATTCTGGTTCCTAAACCTGATGGTACGTCCAGGTTATGTACGGATTATCGAAAGGTTAATTCTGTCACAATGCCAGATTCGTTCCCGTTACCCAGACTGGACGACTGTATCGACACTATTGGAGCTGCTAAGTATGTTACTAAGTTGGACCTCTTAAAAGGTTACTGGCAGGTTCCGTTAACTTCACGTGCTTCGGAGATTTCTGCCTTTGTAACCCCAGACAACTTCCTACAGTACTCAGTCATGGCTTTTGGGATGCGAAATGCACCAGCCACTTTCCAACGACTGGTTAACTCCGTATTAGCTGGAGTACCCAACTGTAGTGCTTATCTTGATGATCTGGTGATTTATTCGTCTGAGTGGTCAGATCATGTTGACTCTCTCAGGGTAGTATGTGAACGGTTGGCAGCTGCTTCGCTAACCCTGAACTTGGCAAAGTGCGAGTTTGGAAAAGCTACTGTTACGTATCTTGGCAAAGAGGTCGGCCATGGACAGGTGCGCCCTGTTGATGCCAAGGTGTTGGCTATAACTGCATTTCCCGCACCTACCACCAGACGACAGCTACGCCGCTTTTTAGGGATGGTGGGCTACTACCGTAGTTTCTGTAAAAATTTCTCTGCGGTAGTTGCTCCATTGACCGATTTGCTCAGTCCGGCTAAATCATTTGTGTGGTCTCCGGATTGTAAAATAGCTTTTGAATCTGCGAAAGCCCTCTTGTGTAATACCCCTGTACTTGCTGCTCCGGATTTTGAAAAACCGTTTCAACTTGAGGTAGATGCTAGTGCCAGAGGTGCTGGTGCTGTTCTACTGCAGCAGGACAAGAGTGGAGTGGATCATCCAGTGTGTTATTTTTCTCGGAAGTTTAATAAATGTCAAACAAACTATGCCACAATAGAACAGGAAGCTCTTGCTTTGTTGTTGGCTCTGCAGCACTTTGAGGTGTACATTGGTTCCAGTGCCCTACCAGTGATTGTATATACGGACCACAACCCCTTAGTGTTTCTCCACCGTATGTACAATCAGAACCAGCGCCTAATGCGTTGGGCCCTGATTGTGCAAAACTATAATTTGGAGATCCGCCACAAAAAGGGTTCAGAAAATGTATTGGCAGATGCTTTGTCACGTGTGTAAAAATAATGATGTTTGTATGTTTTGTAAATGTGTTCGCAATCCCTAGGGTTGCGCTTTTAAGGGTGGGAGTGTTACGGATACAAGTGTTCTGTGTGTATCCTGTGTATTTCTTTTCTCTCCTTCTCCCCTACTCACAGGTGACAATAATCATTCCCCAATCAGTCATCAATCAGTCGCTAATCGGAAGACACCTGCTCCTTTTCCCTTACCCAATCACAGTCCCTTTCCCTTGGTTTAAAACCCCTGTCAGTTGTTTTCTCCCCAGCTCAATCTCTTTGTAACATGCCTTCTGTCTGTAGATCGCTTGTGTGTTTTGCATCTACATGTCACTTTGTCCCCACCTGTGAGTATTGTTTTGGTTATGGTGTTTGAGTGTTTGTTTGATGGTGGGAAAAGGGGGTAACCAGACAAGTCGCCCTTGGGCTACACTACCCGTAGTTAAATATTGTTAAAAACACTAGTTAGAACTGGGCGGACCACCCCCTGTATTTTTGGTTAGTTAGTTAGCTGTTTGTGAAGTAGGCTAGTCTAGCTTAGGGGTGTTTTTGGATTATTCTTTCATTCCTTGGGTCCCGCTCAGCCCCTTTTCCTGCTCCCCCCATTACCGTGTGTTTTTAAATAAACCTTGAGTGTTTGACGGTAGTAATTTAGTTGTCTGTGGTTATTTTTGTTCTCACTGTTACGTTGTCACTATAATAATTTGCATGAGTTGTGTTACGGGTCCCATTACCATCCCCCCCTAGATTGTCGGGCCAAAGGGATTCGTAACAGAAGGTCTATAGTGTAGTAACATGAATGGTCTGGTTATAGAAGGTGGTTATAGAAGGTATATAGTGTAGTATCATGAATGGTCTGGTTATAGAAGGTCTATAGTGTAGTATCATGAATGGTCTGGATATAGAAGGTGGTTATAGAAGGTATATAGTGTAGTAACATGAATGGTCTGATTATAGAAGGTCTATAGTGTAGTAACATGAATGGTCTGGTTATAGAAGGTGGTTATAGAAGGTGGTTATAGAAGGTCTATAGTGTAGTAACATGAATGGTCTGGTTATAGAAGGTCTATAGTGTAGTAACATGAATGGTCTGGTTATAGAAGGTGGTTATAGAAGGTGGTTATAGAAGGTCTATAGTGTAGTAACATGAATGGTCTGGTTATAGAAGGTCTATAGTGTAGTAACATGAATGGTCTGGTTATAGAAGGTCTATAGTGTAGTACCATGAATGGTCTGGTTATAGAAGGTGGTTATAGAAGGTCTATAGTGTAGTAACATGAATGGTCTGGATATAGAAGGTGGTTATAGAAGGTCTATAGTGTAGTATCATGAATGGTCTGGATATAGAAGGTGGTTATAGAAGGTCTATAGTGTAGTATCATGAATGGTCTGGATATAGAAGGCGGTTTTAGAAGGTATATAGTGTAGTAACATGAATGGTCTGGATATAGAAGGTGGTTATAGAAGGTCTATAGTGTAGTATCATGAATGGTCTGGATATAGAAGGCGGTTATAGAAGGTCTATAGTGTAGTAACATGAATGGTCTGGATATAGAAGGTCTATAGTGTAGTATCATGAATGGTCTGGTTATAGAAGGTCTATAGTGTAGTATCATGAATGGTCTGGATATAGAAGGTGGTTATAGAAGGTGTATAGTGTAGTATCATGAATGGTCTGGTTATAGAAGGTCTATAGTGTAGTATCATGAATGGTCTGGTTATAGAAGGTCTATAGTGTAGTAACATGAATGGTCTGGATACAGAAGGTCTATAGTGTAGTAACATGAATGGTCTGGTTATAGAAGGTGGTTATAGAAGGTCTATAGTGTAGTATCATGAATGGTCTGGTTATAGAAGGTGGTTATAGAAGGTATATAGTGTAGTAACATGAATGGTCTGGATATGTAGTAACATGAATGGTCTGGATATAGAAGATGGTTATAGAAGGTCTATAGTGTAGTAACATGAATGGTCTGGATATAGAAGGTGGTTATAGAAGGTCTATAGTGTAGTATCATGAATGGTCTGGATATAGAAGGTGGTTATAGAAGGTGTATAGTGTAGTATCATGAATGGTCTGGTTATAGAAGGTCTATAGTGTAGTAACATGAATGGTCTGGTTATAGAAGGTGGTTATAGAAGGTCTATAGTGTAGTAACATGAATGGTCTGGATATAGAAGGTCTATAGTGTAGTATCATGAATGGTATGGTTATAGAAGGTCTATAGTGTAGTAACATGAATGGTCTGGATATAGAAGGTGGTTATAGAAGGTCTATAGTGTAGTATCATGAATGTTCTGGTTATAGAAGGTCTATAGTGTAGTAACATGAATGGTCTGGATATAGAAGGTGGTTATAGAAGGTCTGTAGTGTAGTAACATGAATGGTCTGGTTATAGAAGGTCTATAGTGTAGTAACATGAATGGTCTGGTTATAGAAGGTGGTTATAGAAGGTGGTTATAGAAGGTCTATAGTGTAGTAACATGAATGGTCTGGTTATAGAAGGTCTATAGTGTAGTAACATGAATGGTCTGGTTATAGAAGGTCTATAGTGTAGTAACATGAATGGTCTGGTTATAGAAGGTCTATAGTGTAGTAACATGAATGGTCTGGTTATAGAAGGTCTATAGTGTAGTAACATGAATGGTCTGGATATAGAAGGTCTATAGTGTAGTAACATGAATGGTCTGGTTATAGAAGGTGGTTATAGAAGGTCTATAGTGTAGTAACATGAATGGTCTGGATATAGAAGGTGGTTATAGAAGGTCTATAGTGTAGTATCATGAATGGTCTGGATATAGAAGGTGGTTATAGAAGGTGTATAGTGTAGTATCATGAATGGTCTGGTTATAGAAGGTCTATAGTGTAGTATCATGAATGGTCTGGATATAGAAGGTGGTTATAGAAGGTCTATAGTGTAGTATCATGAATGGTCTGGATATAGAAGGTGGTTATAGAAGGTCTATAGTGTAGTAACATGAATGGTCTGGATATAGAAGGTCTATAGTGTAGTATCATGAATGGTCTGGCTATAGAAGGTGGTTATAGAAGGTGGTTATAGAAGGTCTATAGTGTAGTATCATGAATGGCCTGGTTATATAAGGTGGTTATAGAAGGTCTATAGTATAGTATCATGAATGGTCTGGTTATAGAAGGTCTATAGTGTAGTATCATGAATGGTCTGGTTATAGAAGGTGGTTATAGAAGGTCTATAGTGTAGTAACATGAATGGTCTGGTTATAGAAGGTGGTTATAGAAGGTCTATAGTGTAGTAACATGAATGGTCTGGTTATAGAAGGTGGTTATAGAAGGTCTATAGTGTAGTAACATGAATGGTCTGGTTATAGAAGGTCTATAGTGTAGTATCATGAATGGTCTGGTTATAGAAGGTCTATAGTGTAGTAACATGAATGGTCTGGTTATAGAAGGTCTTTAGTGTAGTATCATGAATGGTCTGGATATAGAAGGTGGTTATAGAAGGTATATAGTGTAGTATCATGAATGGTCTGGTTATAGAAGGTGGTTATAGAAGGTCTATAGTGTAGTATCATGAATGGTCTGGATATAGAAGGTCTATAGTGTAGTAACATGAATGGTCTGGTTATAGAAGGTCTATAGTGTAGTATCATGAATGGTCTGGATATAGAAGGTGGTTATAGAAGGTCTATAGTGTAGTAACATGAATGGTCTGGTTATAGAAGGTCTATAGTGTAGTATCATGAATGGTCTGGTTATAGAAGGTGGTTATAGAAGGTGGTTATAGAAGGTCTATAGTGTAGTATCATGAATGGTCTGGATATAGAAGGTGGTTATAGAAGGTCTATAGTGTAGTATCATGAATGGTCTGGATATAGAAGGTGGTTATAGAAGGTCTATAGTGTAGTATCATGAATGGTCTGGATATAGAAGGTGGTTATAGAAGGTCTATAGTGTAGTATCATGAATGGTCTGGTTATAGAAGGTCTATAGTGTAGTAACATGAATGGTCTAGTTATAGAAGGTGGTTATAGAAGGTCTATAGTGTAGTAACATGAATGGTCTGGATATAGACGGTGGTTATAGAAGGTCTATAGTGTAGTATCATGAATGGTCTGGTTATAGAAGGTCTATAGTGTAGTATCATGAATGGTCTGGATATAGAAGGTGGTTATAGAAGGTCTATAGTGTAGTATCATGAATGGTCTGGTTATAGAAGGTCTATAGTGTAGTATCATGAATGGTCTGGATATAGAAGGTGGTTATAGAAGGTCTATAGTGTAGTAACATGAATGGTCTGGATATAGAAGGTGGTTATAGAAGGTCTATAGTGTAGTATCATGAATGGTCTGGTTACAGAAGGTGGTTATAGAAGGTCTATAGTGTAGTATCATGAATGGTCTGGTTATAGAAGGTCTATAGTGTAGTAACATGAATGGTCTGGATATAGAAGGTGGTTATAGAAGGTCTATAGTGTAGTATCATGAATGGTCTGGATATAGAAGGTGGTTATAGAAGGTCTATAGTGTAGTATCATGAATGGTCTGGATATAGAAGGTGGTTATAGAAGGTCTATTGTGTAGTATCATGAATGGTCTGGATATAGAAGGTGGTTATAGAAGGTCTATAGTGTAGTATCATGAATGGTCTGGATATAGAATGTCTATAGTGTAGTATCATGAATGGTCTGGTTACAGAATGTGGTTATAGAAGGTCTATAGTGTAGTATCATTAATGGTCTGGATATAGAAGGTGGTTATAGAAGGTCTATAGTGTAGTATCATGAATGGTCTGGTTATAGAAGGTGGTTATAGAATGTCTATAGTGTAGTAACATGAATGGTCTGGTTGTAGAATGTCTATAGTGTAGTAACATGAATGGTCTGGTTATAGAAGGTGGTTATAGAAGGTCTATAGTGTAGTAACATGAATGGTCTGGTTATAGAAGGTCTATAGTGTAGTAACATGAATGGTCTGGTTATAGAAGGTGGTTATAGAAGGTCTATAGTGTAGTATCATGAATGGTCTGGTTATAGAAGGTCTATAGTGTAGTATCATGAATGGTCTGGATATAGAAGGTGGTTATAGAAGGTCTATAGTATAGTATCATGAATGGTCTGGTTATAGAAGGTCTATAGTGTAGTATCATGAATGGTCTGGTTGTAGAAGGTCTATAGTGTAGTATCATGAATGGTCTGGATATAGAAGGTGGTTATAGAAGGTCTATAGTGTAGTATCATGAATGGTCTGGTTATAGAAGGTCTATAGTGTAGTATCATGAATGGTCTGGATATAGAAGGTGGTTATAGAAGGTCTATAGTGTAGTATCATGAATGGTCTGGATATAGAAGGTCTATAGTGTAGTATCATGAATGGTCTGGATATAGAAGGTCTATAGTGTAGTAACATGAATGGTCTGCATATAGAAGGTGGTTATAGAAGGTGTATAGTGTAGTAACATGAATGGTCTGGTTAAAGAAGGTCTATAGTGTAGTAACATGAATGGTCTGGTTATAGAAGGTCTATAGTGTAGTATCATGAATGGTCTGGATATAGAAGGTGGTTATAGAAGGTGGTTATAGAAGGTCTATAGTGTAGTATCATGAATGGTCTGGTTATAGAAGGTCTATAGTGTAGTATCATGAATGGTCTGGATATAGAAGGTGGTTATAGAAGGTCTATAGTGTAGTAACATGAATGGTCTGGTTATAGAAGGTCTATAGTGTAGTATCATGAATGGTCTGGTTATAGAAGGTCTATAGTGTAGTATCATGAATGGTCTGGATATAGAAGGTGGTGATAGAAGGTCTATAGTGTAGTATCATGAATGGTCTGGATATAGAAGGTCTATAGTGTAGTATCATGAATGGTCTGGATACAGAAGGAATCACTGAAATGTGCATACTGCCTCCCAACAGATCCACAGATAACGCAATCGCCTCCACACTGAACACTGCACACTGCCCACTGCCCACTGCACACTGCCCACTGCACACTGCACACTGCCCACTGCACACTGCACACTGCCCACTGCACACTGCCCATTGCACATTGCACACTGCACACTGCCCACTGCACACTGCACACTGCACACTGCCCACTGCCCATTGCACATTGCACACTGCCCACTGCACACTGCCCACTGCACACTGCACACATGCCCACTGCCCTATCCCATCTGGACAAGAGGAACACCTATGTAAGAATACTGTTCATTGACTATAGCTCAGCATTCAACACCGTAGTACCCTCCAAGCTCATCATCAAGCTAGAGGCCGTGGGTATGAACACCTCCCTCGGCAATACACAGGCTAACCCTAACCCAGGCCAACCCTAACCCAGGCCAACCCTAACCCAGGCTAACCCTGACCCAGGCCAACCCTTACCCCCAGGCTAACCCTAACCCAGGCTAAATCTAACCCAGGCTAACCCTAACCCAGGCTAACTCTAACCCAGGCTAACCCTAACCCAGGCCAACTCTAACCCAGGCCAACCCTAACCCAGGCTAACCCTAACCCCCAGGCTAACCCTAACCCAGGCTAACCCTAACCCAAGCCAACCCTAACCCCCAGGCTAACCCTAACCCAGGCTAACTCTAACCCAGGCTAACCCTAACCCAGGCTAACCCTAACCCAGGCTAACCCTAACCCCCAGGCTAACCCTAACCCCCAGGCTAACCCGAACCCAGGCTAACCCTAACCCAGGCTAACCCTAACCCAGGCTAACCCTAACCCATGCTAACCCTAACCCAGGCCAACCCTAACCCCCAGGCTAACCCTAACCCCCAGGCTAACCCTAACCCCCAAGCTAACCCTAACCCAGGCTAACCCTAACCCAGGCTAACCCTAACCCAGGCTAACCCAAAGCCAGGCCAACCCTAACCCCCAGGCCAACCCTAACCCAGGCCAACCCTAACCCAGGCCAACCCTAACCCAGGCCAACCCTAACCCAGGCTAACCCTAACCCAGGCCAACCCTAACCCAGGCTAACCCTAACCCAGGCCAACCCTGACCCAGGCCAACCCTAACCCAGGCTAACCCTAACCCAGGCTAACCCTAACCCAGGCCAACCCTAACCCCCAGGCTAACCCTATCCCCCAGGCTAGCCCTAACCCAGGTCAACCCTAACCCAGGCCAACCCTAACCCAGGCTAACCCTAACGCAGGCTAACCCTAACCCAGGCCAACCCTAACCCAGGCTAACCCTAACCCAGGCTAACCCTAACCCAGTCCAACCCTAACCCAGGCCAACCCTGACCCAGGCTAACCCTAACCCCTGTCCTCGATGGACTACTCTTCTCCCTGGTCAGACCAGCTCAGGACTGACTGAAAGAGGAACGGACTAAAACTGCGTGGCATGGCCCATAATGAAAACTGCTCCTTAAAATGATGTCATTTTTTAAATTTTATTTATTCAACACTAAGGTGATAATCTGCACCGTTGACCATATGTTGTCAAAGACTGATGCAGAATGTCATGATTAAACTCCATATTGGAGGATCTGCCTCAGGAGGAACAGGAGAACAACAGAAAAACAGCCAGCTGTAACGGCGTTCCTCCTCCTCTTCATTCGAAGAGGAGGAGCAGGGATTAAACCAAAATGCAGCGTTGCGATTTGACATGATATTTATTAAATAAACCGAAAACACAAAGAACACTTGAAAAAATACAAAACAACAAACGACGTAGACTGACCTGAACGTAAGAACTTACATGACACGAAGAACGCACGAACAGGAAAACAGACTACACAAAACCGAACGAACAAACAAACCGAGACAGTCCCGTGTGGCGCGACAAACACAGACACAGGAGACAACCACCCACAAACAAACAGTGTGAAAACACCTACCTTAATATGGCTCTCAATCAGAGGAAATGAAAACCACCTGCCTCTAATTGAGAGCCATATCAGGTCACCCTTAACAAACATAGAAACACACAACATAGACTACCCACCCAAACTCACGCCCTGACCGTCAAACACATACAAAATAACAGAAAACCGGTCAGGAACGTGACATAACCCCCCCCTCAAGGTGCGTACTCCGAACGCACCACCAAAAGTCTAGGGGAGGGTCTGGGTGGGCGTCTGACCACGGTGGTGGCTCAGGCTCAGGGCGAGGTCCCCACCCCACCATAGTCAATCCCAGCTTACGTCTCCCCCTCAGAATGACCACCCTCTTACTCCACCCACCTAATTTAAGGGGCAACACCAAGATAAAGGACAGCTCCGGGACAAGGTAGCTCAGGACAGAGAGGTAGCTCAGGACAGAGGGATAGCTCAGGATAGAGAGGTAGCTCAGGATAGAGAGGTAGCTCAGGATAGAGGGGCAACTCCGGACTGAAGGGCAGCTCCGGACAGAGAGACAGCTCTGGACTGAGGGGCAGTTCTGGATAAATAACAGCTCCGGCCTGAGGAGCTGCTCATGGCTGACCGACGACTCTGGACGCTCATGGCTGGCTGACGGCTCTGGACGCTCATGGCTGGCTGACGGCTCTGGACGCTCATGGCTGGCTGACGGCTCTGGACGCTCATGGCTCGCTGGCGGCTCTGGCAGATCCTGTCTGGTTGGCGGCTCTGGCAGATCCTGTCTGGTTTGCGGCTCTGGCAGATCCTGTCTGGTTGGCGGCTCTGGCAGATCCTGTCTGGTTGGCGGCTCTGGCAGATCCTGACTGACAAATGGCTCTAGCGGCTCCTGACTGACTAACGGCTCTGACGGCTCGGGACAGACGGGCGGCTCTAATGGCTCGGGACAGACGGATGGCTCAGACGGCACTGGGCAGACGGATGGCTCAGATGGCGCTGGGGAGACGGATGGCTCAGATGGCGCTGGGGAGACGGATGGCTCAGATGGCGCTGGGGAGACGGATGGCTCAGATGGCGCTGGGGAGACGGATGGCTCTGGCCGGATGAGGCGCACTGTAGGCCTGGTGCGTGGTGCCGGAACTGGAGGCACCGGGCTAAGGACACGCACCTTCAGGCTAGTGCGGGGAGCAGGGACAGGGCACACTGACCTCTCGAAGCGCACTATAGGCCTGGTGCGTGGTACCGGCACTGGTGGTACCGGGCTAAGGGCACGCACCTCAGGGCGAGTGCGGGGAGAAGGAACAGTGCGTACAGGGCTCTGGAGACGCACAGGTGGCTTAGTGCGTGGTGCCGGAACTGGAGGCACTGGGCTGGAGACACGCACCATAGGGAGAGTGCGTGGAGGAGGAACAGGGCTCTGGAAACGCACTGGAAGCCTGGTGCGTGGAGTAGGCACTGGTGGTACTGGGCTGGGGCGGGGAGGTGGCACCGGAAATACCGGACCGTGCAGGCGTACTGGCTCCCTTGAGCACTGAGCCTGCCCAACCTTACCTGGTTGTATGCTCCCCGTCGCCTGACCAGTGCGGGGAGGTGGAATAACCCGCACCGGGCTATGTAGGCGAACCGGGGACACCATGCGTAAGGCTGGTGCCATGTAAGCCGGCCCGAGGAGACGTACTGGTGGCCAGATATGTAGAGCCGGCTTCATGGCACTTGGCTTAATGCTCAATCTAGCCCTACCAGTGCGAGGAGGTGGAATAACCCGCACCGGGCTATGCACACGTACAGGAGACACCGTGCGCTCTACTGCGTAACACGGTGTCTGCCCGTACTCCCGCTCTCCACGGTTAGCCTGGGAAGTGGGCGCAGGTCTCCTACCTGCCCTAGACCCACTACCTCTTAGCCCCCCCCCAAGAAATTTTTGGGGTTTCTTCTCGGGCTTCCTTGCTAGCCGCGTACCTTCATATCTGCGGTTTTGAGCTTAATTCTCCAGCTTCCAGCCACGTCTCTTTGCTGCCTCCTCATACCACCGCTCCTGGGCTCTCGCTGCTTCCATCTCCTCACGAGCGCGGCGATATTCCCCAATATGAGCCCAGTGTCCTTTTCCCTCCAATATTTCATCCCATGTCCAGGATTCCTGTGTAGCAGGCCACTGCTCGAATTCACGCCGCTTGGTTCTGGTGTGGTGGGTGGTTCTGTAACGGCGTTCCTCCTCCTCTTCATTCGAAGAGGAGGAGCAGGGATTAAACCAAAATGCAGCGTTGCGATTTGACATGATATTTATTAAATAAACCGAAAACACAAAGAACACTTGAAAAAATACAAAACAACAAACGACGTAGACTGACCTGAACGTAAGAACTTACATGACACGAAGAACGCACGAACAGGAAAACAGACTACACAAAACCGAACGAACAAACAAACCGAGACAGTCCCGTGTGGCGCGACAAACACAGACACAGGAGACAACCACCCACAAACAAACAGTGTGAAAACACCTACCTTAATATGGCTCTCAATCAGAGGAAATGAAAACCACCTGCCTCTAATTGAGAGCCATATCAGGTCACCCTTAACAAACATAGAAACACACAACATAGACTACCCACCCAAACTCACGCCCTGACCGTCAAACACATACAAAATAACAGAAAACCGGTCAGGAACGTGACACCAGCTCGGTCATTAAACCCACTAGTCTGTGACAGCAAGTCATATACTTCCAAAGACCCAAAAAAGGCGTTAATTCAGGTGAGGGAAAATAGTCATAACCCTAACTCACTAAATTAATCAAAACAGGAACATTTTTACATTTGGCAAGAAATTCAGAAGGAAATGATCTCAACAGAGAAGAATGTCCTCCTGTGTGCTACCTATATCCCCCCACTAGAATCCCCATACTATAATGAAGACAGCTTCTCCATCCTGTGTGCTACCTATATCCCCCCACTAGAATCCCCATACTATAATGAAGACAGCTTCTCCATCCTGTGTGCTTCCTATATCCCCCCAATAGAATCCCCATACTTTAATGAAGACAGCTTCTCCATCCTGGAGGGGGAGACCAACCATTTCCAGGCCCAGGGACATGTACTAGTCTGTGGTGACCTAAATGACAGAACTGGACAACAACCCGACACACAGGGGGACAAACACTTACCTGGAGGTGACAGCATTCCCTCCCCCATATGCCCCCCTAGACACAACTAGGACAACATAACCAACAAAAACAGGTCACAACTCCTGCAGCTCTGTCGCACGCTGGGAATGTACATAGTCAATGGTAGGCTTCGAGGGGACTCCTATGGCAGGTACACCTATAGCTCATCTCTTGGCAGTAGTACTGTAGATTACTTTATCACTGACCTCAACCCAGAGTCTCTCAGAGCGTTCACAGTCAGCCCACTGACACCCCTATCAGACCACAGCAAAATCACAGTCTACTTGAACAGAGCAATACTTAATCATGAGGCATCAAAGCCAAAGGAACTGAGTAACATTAATAAATACTATAGATGGAAGGAAAGTAGTGTGGAAACCAACCCCAAAAAATTAGGCGACAACAAATTCAATCCCTTTTAGACAACTTCCTGGACAAAACGTTTCACTGTAATAGTGAAGGTGTAAACTTGGCAGTAGGAAACCTAAACAGTATATTTGACCTGTCAGCTTCCCTATCAAACCAAAAAACAGAAGAAAATGAGAAAACAGATGAAAATTAACAACAATGACAAATGGTTTGATGAAGAAAGCTGTCACGTTCCTGACCTGTTTTCTGTTGTTTTGTATGTGTTTAGTTGGTCAGGACGTGAGCTGGGTGGGAATTCTATGTTGTGTGTCTAGTTTGTCTGTTTCTATGTCAGCCTGGTGTGGGTTCTCAATCAGAGACAGATGGTAGTCGTTGTCTCTGATTGAGACTCATATATAGGAGGCTTGTTTTGTGTTGGGATTTTGTGGGTGTTTGTTACCTGTCTCTGTGTTTGTGTTCTGCACCAGATAGGTCTGTATCGGTTTTGCACATTTGTTATTTTGTATGTTGTTTGTAGTGTTTCACTTGTTCTGGTATTAAACATGTTTAACACTAGCCGCGCTGCACTTTGGTCCTCTCCTTCACCCCTGGAAGAAAACCTTTACAGAAACACCCACCAATCCCGGACCAAGCAGCGTGGCAACGGGCAGCAGCAACAGCAGCAGCGGTGCCAGGAGGAATGGTCATGGGAGGAAATCATAAACGGAAAAGGACCCTGGGCAAAGGTGGGAGAGAATCGCCACTCTTGGGAGGAGAAGGAGGCAGCCACAGCCCAGGAGCGCTGGATTGAGGAGGCAGCACGTAAGAGAGGCTGGAAGCCCGAGAGGCTCACCCAAAAATTTCTTGGGGGGGGGCTAAAGGGGCGTTTGGCGAAGCCGGGTTGGATACCTGAGCCAACTCCCCGGGCTTACCGTGGAGTGAGAGGGCGTCGTACTGGTCAGACACCGTGTTATGCGGTAAAGCGCACGGTGTCCCCAGTACGCGTGCTTAGCCCAGTGCGGGCTATTCCACCTTGCCGCACTGGGAGGGCTAGGTTGGGCATCGAGCTGGATGTCATGAAGCCGGCCCAACGTATCTGGCCTCCAGTACGTCTCCTCGGGCCGGCGTACATGGCACCAGCCTTACAGGTGGTGTCCCCGGTTCGCCTGCATAGCCCAGTGCGGGTTGTTCCACCTCGCCGCACTGGCAGGGCTACGGGGACCATTCAACCTGGTAAGGTTGGAGAGGCTCGGTGCTCAAGAGCGCGTGTCCTCCTTCACGGTCCGGTATATCCGGCGCCACCTTCCCGCCCCAGCCCAGTACCACCAGTGCCTACACCACGCACCAGGCTTCCAGTGCATCGCCAGAGCCCTGTTCCTCCTCCCCGCACTCGCCCTGAGGTGCGTGCCCTCAGCCCGGTACCTCCAGTTCCGGCACCACGCATCAGGCCTATAGTGCGTCTCAGCCGGCCAGAGTCTGCCGTCTGCCCAGCGGTGCCTGAACTGCCCGTCTGCCCAGCGGCGCCTGAACTGTCCGTCTGCCCAACGCTGTCTGAGCCGTCCGTCTGCCCAGCGCCGTCTGAGCCGTCCGTCTGCCCAGCGCCGTCTGAGCCGTCCGTCTGCCCAGCGCCGTCTGAGCCGTCCGTCTGCCCAGCGCCGTCTGAGCCGTCCGTCTGCCCAGCGCCGTCTGAGCCGTCCGTCTGCCCAGCGCCATCTGAGTCATCCGTCTGCCACGAGCCATTAGAGCCGCCCGTCTGTCCCGAGCCATTAGAGCCGTCCGTCAGTCAGGAGCTGCCAGAGCCGCCAGCCAGTCAGGAGCTGCCAGAGCCGCCAGCCAGTCAGGAGCTGCCAGAGCCGCCAGCCAGTCAGGAGCTGCCAGAGCCGCCAGCCAGTCAGGAGCTGCCAGAGCCGCCAGCCAGTCAGGAGCTGCCAGAGACGCCAGCCAGTCAGGAGCTGCCAGAGACGCCAGCCAGTCAGGAGCTGCCAGAGACGCCAGCCAGTCAGGAGCTGCCAGAGCTGCCCTACAGTCATGAGCTGCCAGAGCTGCCCTACAGTCATGAGCTGCCCTACAGTCATGAGCTGCCCTACAGTCATGAGCTGCCCTACAGTCATGAGCTGCCCTCCAGTCATGAGCTGCCCTCCAGTCATGAGCTGCCCTCCAGTCATGAGCTGCCCTCCAGTCATGAGCTGCCCTCCAGTCATGAGCTGCCCTCCAGTCATGAGCTGCCCTCCAGTCATGAGCTGCCCTCCAGTCATGAGCTGCCCTCCAGTCATGAGCTGCCACTAGTCCGGAGTTGTCCCTCTGGCCTGAGCTACCTCTCTGTCCTGAGCTACCTCTTTGTCCTGAACTACCTCTCTGTCCTGAGTTGTCTCCTCTATTGTAGAGGGGAGTTGGTGAAGGTTCCTGGACCATGGTCGGGGGCGAGGGTCGCCACTCAAGGGACGCTAAGGAGGTGGACAAAGACAATGGTGGAGTGGTGCCCTCGTCCACCGCCGGAGCCGCCACCGCGGACAGATGCCCACCCAGACCCTCCCCTTGAGTTTTAGGGGTGCGCCCGGAGTTCGCACCTTGAGGGGGGGGTTCTGTCACGTTCCTGACCTGTTTTCTGTTGTTTTGTATGTGTTTAGTTGGTCAGGACGTGAGCTGGGTGGGAATTCTATGTTGTGTGTCTAGTTTGTCTGTTTCTATGTCAGCCTGGTGTGGGTTCTCAATCAGAGACAGATGGTAGTCGTTGTCTCTGATTGAGACTCATATATAGGAGGCTTGTTTTGTGTTGGGATTTTGTGGGTGTTTGTTACCTGTCTCTGTGTTTGTGTTCTGCACCAGATAGGTCTGTATCGGTTTTGCACATTTGTTATTTTGTATGTTGTTTGTAGTGTTTCACTTGTTCTGGTATTAAACATGTTTAACACTAGCCGCGCTGCACTTTGGTCCTCTCCTTCACCCCTGGAAGAAAACCTTTACAAAAGCAAAAACCTAGAAGAAAGAAATTGAGAAACCTGTCCAACCAAAAACATAGAGACCCAGAAAACCTGAGCCTACGCCTTCACTATGGTGAATCACTAAAACAATACAGAAACACACTACGGAAAAAGAAGGAACAGCACGTCAGAAATCAGCTCAATATAATTGAAGAATCCATAGAATCAAATCACTTCTGGGAAAACTGGAAAACACTAAACAAACAACATTACGAAGAGTTATCGATCCAAAACAACAACACATAGAGTTATCTATCCAAAACAACAACACATAGAGTTATCTATCCAAAACAACAACACATAGAGTTATCTATCCAAAACAACAACACATAGAGTTATCTACCCAAAACAACAATATGAAGAGTTATCTATCCAAAACAACAACAGAGAGTTATCTATCCAAAACAACAACACATAGAGTTATCTATCCAAAACAACAACACATAGAGTTATCTATCCAAAACAACAACATATAGAGTTATCTATCCAAAACAACAACACATAGAGTTATCTATCCAAAACAACAACACATAGAGTTATCTATCCAAAACAACAACACATAGAGTTATCTATCCAAAACAACAACACATAGAGTTATCTATCCAAAACAACAACACATAGAGTTATCTATCCAAAACAACAACACATAGAGTTATCTATCCAAAACAACAACACAGAGTTATCTATCCAAAACAACAACACATAGAGTTATCTATCCAAAACAACAACACATAGAGTTATCTATCCAAAACAACAACACATAGAGTTATCTATCCAAAACAACAACACATAGAGTTATCTATCCAAAACAACAACACATAGAGTTATCTATCCAAAACAACAACATGAAGAGTTATCTATCCAAAACAACAACACATAGAGTTATCTATCCAAAACAACAACACATAGAGTTATCTATCCAAAACAACAACATGAAGAGTTATCTATCCAAAACAACAACACATAGAGTTATCTATCCAAAACAACAACACATAGAGTTATCTATCCAAAACAACAACACATAGAGTTATCTATCCAAAACAACAACACATAGAGTTATCTATCCAAAACAACAACACATAGAGTTATCTATCCAAAACAACAACACATAGAGTTATCTATCCAAAACAACAACACATAGAGTTATCTATCCAAAACAACAACACATAGAGTTATCTATCCAAAACAACAACACATAGAGTTATCTATCCAAAACAACAACACATAGAGTTATCTATCCAAAACAACAACACATAGAGTTATCTATCCAAAACAACAACACATAGAGTTATCTATCCAAAACAACAACACATAGAGTTATCTATCCAAAACAACAACACATATAGTTATCTACCCAAAACAACAATACATAGAGTTATCTATCCAAAACAACAACATGAAGAGTTATCTATCCAAAACAACAACACATAGAGTTATCTATCCAAAACAACAACACATAGAGTTATCTATCCAAAACAACAACACATAGAGTTATCTATCCAAAACAACAACACATAGAGTTATCTATCCAAAACAACAACACGAAGAGTTATCTATCCAAAACAACATTTATCTATCCAAAACAACAACACAGAGTTATCTATCCAAAACAACAAAACACATAGAGTTATCTATCCAAAACAACAACAATAGAGTATCTATCCAAACAACAACACATAGAGTTATCTATCCAAAACAACAACAACACAGAGTTATCTATCCAAAACAACAACACATAGAGTTATCTATCCAAAACAACAACACATAGAGTTATCTATCCCAAAACAACAATACATAGAATAGTTATCTATCCAAAACAACAACATGATAGAGTTTACTAATCAAAACAACAACACATAGAGTTATCTATCCAAAACAACAACACATAGAGTTATCTATCCAAAACAACAACACATAGAGTTATCTATCCAAAACAACAACATAGAGTTATCTATCCAAAACAACATAGAGTTATCTATCCAAAAACAACACATAGAGTTATCTACCTAAAACAACAATACATAGAGTTATCTATCCAAAACAACAACACATAGAGTTATCTATCCAAAACAACAACACATAGAGTTATCTATCCAAAACAACAACACATAGAGTTATCTATCCAAAACAACACACATAGAGTTATCTATCCAAAACAACAACACATAGAGTTATCTATCCAAAACAACACACATAGAGTTATCTATCCAAAACAACAACATGAAAGAGTTATCTATCCAAAACAACACACATAGAGTTATCTATCCAAAACAACAACACATAGAGTTATCTATCCAAAAACAACACATAGAGTTATCTACCTAAAACAACA
>NW_024060131.1:0-82500 GCF_016432855.1 Salvelinus namaycush
GTCACCACAGGGTTATAGATGAATAACAACACATAATAAATGACTAGCTACCAATATAAACATAGACCTTCACCAGTCACAGTCACAACAGGGTTATAGATGAATAACAACACATAATAAATGACTAGCTACCAATATAAACATAGACCTTTACCCAGTCACCAGTCACAACAGGGTTATAGATGAATAACAACACCTAATAAATGACTAGCTACCCAATATAAACATAGACCTTTACCAGTCACCAGTCACAACAGGGGTATTAGATGAATAACAACACATAATAATGACTAGCTACCAATATAACATAGACCTTCACCAGTCACCAGTCACAACAGGGTTATAGATGAATAACAACACATAATAAATGACTAGCTACCAATATAAACATAGACCTTCACCAGTCACCAGTCACAACAGGGTTATAGATGAATAACAACACATAATAAATGACTAGCTACCAATATAAACATAGACCTTTACCAGTCACCAGTCACAACAGGGTTATAGATGAATAACAACACATAATAAATGACTAGCTACCAATATAAACATAGACCTTTCACCAGTCACCAGTCACAACAGGGTTATAGATGAATAACAACACATAATAAATGACTAGCTACCAATATAAACATAGACCTTCACCAGTCACCAGTCACAACAGGGTTATAGATGAATAACAACACATAATAAATGACTAGCTACCAATATAAACATAGACCTTTACCAGTCACCAGTCACAACAGGGTTATAGATGAATAACAACACATAATAAATGACTAGCTACCAATATAAACATAGACCTTTACCAGTCACCAGTCACAACAGGGTTATAGATGAATAACAACACATAATAAATGACTAGCTACCAATATAAACATAGACCTTTACCAGTCACCAGTCACAACAGGGTTATAGATGAATAACAACACATAATAAATGACTAGCTACCAATATAAACATAGACCTTCACCAGTCACCAGTCACAACAGGTTTATAGATGAATAACAACACATAATAAATGACTAGCTACCAATATAAACATAGACCTTTACCAGTCACCAGTCACAACAGGGTTATAGATGAATAACAACACATAATAAATGACTAGCTACCAATATAAACATAGACCTTTACCAGTCACCAGTCACAACAGGGTTATAGATGAATAACAACACATAATAAATGACTAGCTACCAATATAAACATAGACCTTTACCAGTCACCAGTCACAACAGGGTTATAGATGAATAACAACACATAATAAATGACTAGCTACCAATATAAACATAGACCTTCACCAGTCACCAGTCACAACAGGGTTATAGATGAATAACAACACATAATAAATGACTAGCTACCAATATAAACATAGACCTTTACCAGTCACCAGTCACAACAGGGTTATAGATGAATAACAACACATAATAAATGACTAGCTACCAATATAAACATAGACCTTTACCAGTCACCAGTCACAACAGGGTTATAGATGAATAACAACACATAATAAATGACTAGCTACCAATATAAACATAGACCTTTACCAGTCACCAGTCACAACAGGGTTATAGATGAATAACAACACATAATAAATGACTAGCTACCAATATAAACATAGACCTTCACCAGTCACCAGTCACAACAGGGTTATAGATGAATAACAACACATAATAAATGACTAGCTACCAATATAAACATAGACCTTCACCAGTCACCAGTCACAACAGGGTTATAGATGAATAACAACACATAATAAATGACTAGCTACCAATTTAACATAGACCTTCACCAGTCACCAGTCACAACAGGGTTATAGATGAATAACAACACATAATAAATGACTAGCTACCAATATAACCATAGACCTTTACCAGTCACCAGTCACAACAGGGTTATAGATGAATAACAACACATAATAAATGACTAGCTACCAATATAAACATAGACCTTTACCAGTCACCAGTCACAACAGGGTTATAGATGAATAACAACACATAATAAATGACTAGCTACCAATATAACCATAGACCTTTACCAGTCACCAGTCACAACAGGGTTATAGATGAATAACAACACATAATAAATGACTAGCTACCAATATAAACATAGACCTTTACCAGTCACCAGTCACAACAGGGTTATAGATGAATAACAACACATAATAAATGACTAGCTACCAATATAAACATAGACCTTCACCAGTCACCAGTCACAACAGGGTTATAGATGAATAACAACACATAATAAATGACTAGCTACCAATATAAACATAGACCTTTACCAGTCACCAGTCACAACAGGGTTATAGATGAATAACAACACATAATAAATGACTAGCTACCAATATAAACATAGACCTTTACCAGTCACCAGTCACAACAGGGTTATAGATGAATAACAACACATAATAAATGACTAGCTACCAATATAAACATAGACCTTCACCAGTCACCAGTCACAACAGGGTTATAGATGAATAACAACACATAATAAATGACTAGCTACCAATATAAACATAGACCTTTACCAGTCACCAGTCACAACAGGGTTATAGATGAATAACAACACATAATAAATGACTAGCTACCAATATAAACATAGACCTTTACCAGTCACCAGTCACAACAGGGTTATAGATGAATAACAACACATAATAAATGACTAGCTACCAATATAAACATAGACCTTCACCAGTCACCAGTCACAACAGGGTTATAGATGAATAACAACACATAATAAATGACTAGCTACCAATATAAACATAGACCTTTACCAGTCACCAGTCACAACAGGGTTATAGATGAATAACAACACATAATAAATGACTAGCTACCAATATAAACATAGACCTTTACCAGTCACCAGTCACAACAGGGTTATAGATGAATAACAACACATAATAAATGACTAGCTACCAATATAAACATAGACCTTCACCAGTCACCAGTCACAACAGGGTTATAGATGAATAACAACACATAATAAATGACTAGCTACCAATATAAACATAGACCTTCACCAGTCACCAGTCACAACAGGGTTATAGATGAATAACAACACATAATAAATGACTAGCTACCAATATAAACATAGACCTTTACCAGTCACCAGTCACAACAGGGTTATAGATGAATAACAACACATAATAAATGACTAGCTACCAATATAAACATAGACCTTCACCAGTCACCAGTCACAACAGGGTTATAGATGAATAACAACACATAATAAATGACTAGCTACCAATATAAACATAGACCTTCACCAGTCACCAGTCACAACAGGGTTATAGATGAATAACAACACATAATAAATGACTAGCTACCAATATAAACATAGACCTTTACCAGTCACCAGTCACAACAGGGTTATAGATGAATAACAACACATAATAAATGACTAGCTACCAATATAAACATAGACCTTTACCAGTCACCAGTCACAACAGGGTTATAGATGAATAACAACACATAATAAATGACTAGCTACCAATATAAACATAGACCTTTACCAGTCACCAGTCACAACAGGGTTATAGATGAATAACAACACATAATAAATGACTAGCTACCAATATAAACATAGACCTTCACCAGTCACCAGTCACAACAGGGTTATAGATGAATAACAACACATAATAAATGACTAGCTACCAATATAAACATAGACCTTCACCAGTCACCAGTCACAACAGGGTTATAGATGAATAACAACACATAATAAATGACTAGCTACCAATATAAACATAGACCTTTACCAGTCACCAGTCACAACAGGGTTATAGATGAATAACAACACATAATAAATGACTAGCTACCAATATAAACATAGACCTTTACCAGTCACCAGTCACAACAGGGTTATAGATGAATAACAACACATAATAAATGACTAGCTACCAATATAAACATAGACCTTCACCAGTCACCAGTCACAACAGGGTTATAGATGAATAACAACACATAATAAATGACTAGCTACCAATATAAACATAGACCTTTACCAGTCACCAGTCACAACAGGGTTATAGATGAATAACAACACATAATAAATGACTAGCTACCAATATAAACATAGACCTTTACCAGTCACCAGTCACAACAGGGTTATAGATGAATAACAACACATAATAAATGACTAGCTACCAATATAAACATAGACCTTTACCAGTCACCAGTCACAACAGGGTTATAGATGAATAACAACACATAATAAATGACTAGCTACCAATATAAACATAGACCTTCACCAGTCACCAGTCACAACAGGGTTATAGATGAATAACAACACATAATAAATGACTAGCTACCAATATAAACATAGACCTTCACCAGTCACCAGTCACAACAGGGTTATAGATGAATAACAACACATAATAAATGACTAGCTACCAATTTTAACATAGACCTTTACCAGTCACCAGTCACAACAGGGTTATAGATGAATAACAACACATAATAAATGACTAGCTACCAATATAACCATAGACCTTTACCAGTCACCAGTCACAACAGGGTTATAGATGAATAACAACACATAATAAATGACTAGCTACCAATATAAACATAGACCTTTACCAGTCACCAGTCACAACAGGGTTATAGATGAATAACAACACATAATAAATGACTAGCTACCAATATAACCATAGACCTTTACCAGTCACCAGTCACAACAGGGTTATAGATGAATAACAACACATAATAAATGACTAGCTACCAATATAAACATAGACCTTTACCAGTCACCAGTCACAACAGGGTTATAGATGAATAACAACACATAATAAATGACTAGCTACCAATATAAACATAGACCTTCACCAGTCACCAGTCACAACAGGGTTATAGATGAATAACAACACATAATAAATGACTAGCTACCAATATAAACATAGACCTTTACCAGTCACCAGTCACAACAGGGTTATAGATGAATAACAACACATAATAAATGACTAGCTACCAATATAAACATAGACCTTTACCAGTCACCAGTCACAACAGGGTTATAGATGAATAACAACACATAATAAATGACTAGCTACCAATATAAACATAGACCTTCACCAGTCACCAGTCACAACAGGGTTATAGATGAATAACAACACATAATAAATGACTAGCTACCAATATAAACATAGACCTTTACCAGTCACCAGTCACAACAGGGTTATAGATGAATAACAACACATAATAAATGACTAGCTACCAATATAAACATAGACCTTTACCAGTCACCAGTCACAACAGGGTTATAGATGAATAACAACACATAATAAATGACTAGCTACCAATATAAACATAGACCTTTACCAGTCACCAGTCACAACAGGGTTATAGATGAATAACAACACATAATAAATGACTAGCTACCAATATAAACATAGACCTTTACCAGTCACCAGTCACAACAGGGTTATAGATGAATAACAACACATAATAAATGACTAGCTACCAATATAAACATAGACCTTCACCAGTCACCAGTCACAACAGGGTTATAGATGAATAACAACACATAATAAATGACTAGCTACCAATATAAACATAGACCTTTACTAGTCACCAGTCACAACAGGGTTATAGATTAAAAACAACACATAATAAATGACTAGCTACCAATATAAACATAGACCTTCACCAGTCACCAGTCACAACAGGGTTATAGATGAATAACAACACATAATAAATGACTAGCTACCAATATAAACATAGACCTTCACCAGTCACCAGTCACAACAGGGTTATAGATGAATAACAACACATAATAAATGACTAGCTACCAATTTTAACATAGACCTTTACCAGTCACCAGTCACAACAGGGTTATAGATGAATAACAACACATAATAAATGACTAGCTACCAATATAACCATAGACCTTTACCAGTCACCAGTCACAACAGGGTTATAGATGAATAACAACACATAATAAATGACTAGCTACCAATATAAACATAGACCTTTACCAGTCACCAGTCACAACAGGGTTATAGATGAATAACAACACATAATAAATGACTAGCTACCAATATAACCATAGACCTTTACCAGTCACCAGTCACAACAGGGTTATAGATGAATAACAACACATAATAAATGACTAGCTACCAAAATAAACATAGACCTTTACTAGTCACCAGTCACAACAGGGTTATAGATGAATAACAACACATAATAAATGACTAGCTACCAATATAAACATAGACCTTCACCAGTCACCAGTCACAACAGGGTTATAGATGAATAACAACACATAATAAATGACTAGCTACCAATATAAACATAGACCTTTACCAGTCACCAGTCACAACAGGGTTATAGATGGAAAACAACACATAATAAATGCCACCATTAAACACAAAGTTAGTCAAGGAAACTCTCCTTCTAAAGATATTGGTAGGGATTGAATTAACAAAATCTGATTAAAGGTATTAAAGGGAGTTTGTGGAAAATGTGACATTCTAGTTGATCACCATTAACTACCAATTATCTTATATGAACTACCATTTAAGTACACACAGTAACATCTAGTAACTAATGAATGACTTAACGTTTTGAGTGAGACCTATAGGCTGTCAGTTTAGTTTAGATGTTATTCTTAGTCTGGGCTCTGCTTGGCTGGTTGGGACACTCTGTTTCGTTCCTTTTGATATCAGTCAATGAATTATGAATCACGATGTGTACGCAGATGGAAATGATGAGAGGATGACCCTGTCTGTCCCTCTGAGGCAACTGATATTGACAGTACTTTTCTCACCTGCTTGTATAGTGACATTTATGGCAACACTCTGCCACTAAAAACCCCACTGTGTAATGGAGTGTGCATACGGGTGCTTTTACTAGATATAAACATAGTAACACATAGCTTACTATAAAAGCACTATCCCAGCAGGCAAAACTGGATGAAACGACATTATTATAACCATTGCATCTCAGTGGCCGTGTGGTTAGAGTGTCCGCCGTGAGATTGGAAGGTTTGGGGTTTAATCCCTGATCAAGTCATACCAAAGACTCATAAATGGGACCCGATGCCTCTCTGTTTGTCACTCAGCATTAAGGACATGGATTGTAAGGGTAAGGCCCTGCAACAGTAGCGTCCTGTCCAGGGCGTGTACTTGTACATCAAGCTGCCTCACGCTACAGAAACAAGAGATAGGCTCCTGCCCTATGGGCCGTTCTGGCTCCGACAAGGCTTACAAGTACTGTTATTGTTGTAAACTGGGATTAATCAAAATGCATTGTATTTTCAGGCTCTCCTCTCATACAGAAACCTCCAACACTACTGTTGCAGTTGATTGGTTCCAGTGTAATCACTTGAGATTGGACATAGAGGCAGTATAGTTGAGAGAAAAAAGCATCTTGCTGCAGCTCACTTCACAAGAGCTCACAAAGGAAAAGGAGAAGATCACTTCCTTTCTTTCCCTTCCTGGTAGTTTTCCAGTCCCTTTTTATTACGATTCTCTGCACACAACGGCAGAGACAATGTACGTACGGGTCTCACATGACATTAGGCCAGGATAAGTGAACACAGAGACTTAATGTGAAAGTCTAACAAACTATGAGTAATAATGCAGATCATACTAGATACACTGCAACCAAAGTCGTTACATTCATAAGTGAAGATATTTTAAGATGATTCCTACTTTTTGCATTGCATCTTATTTCAAAATTAGTTCCTTAATTCAACAACGTGTATGTGCAATAGATTGTAAGGCATACTGCACAATCACACATACTCGTCTCAACATAGAGTTTCAACAGGTAGCTAAATATATAGGTTCAACAATCTGCTTTGATGGAAGTTAACTGCCGAACTTAAACAAGTTCTTCACAGGAAACGTTGTCTCGTCTGTTCCCTATTTTCTGGAACACTCATTTTTTTTCTATTTCTATATTATGGAACCTTCTTTTGAATTTCATGTCTATCTATTATTAGCCTGTCCCTTAGCTCTGGTGACGTCGTCGTGACTGCAGTAGCAGCAGCAGCAGCAGCAGTAGAGGCAGCAACCGTCTTCATCTCTCTACGGTGACTCTCATCACCACCGTACACCTGAGTCATCTGGGAGTTCTGTTCTGTCTCCCATACGGCCACAGGCTTTACACATGATTACCATAGACGCCTGAAACTGAGGAAGGAGCAACACACACACACACACACACACACAGGCACACAGGCACACAGGCACACGGACGCACATTTACGCACATTTACGCACGCACACACACACACACACACACACACACACACACACACACACACACACACACACACACACACACACACACACACACACACACACACACACACACACACACACACACACACACACACACACACACACACACAGGATCTTCTCCTTAAATGCTGTTTGAGAAGAAGGCGAGGAGAGGACGCAAGCAATGGAGGAAAGATGAATTAGGAAAGAGGACAGTGACCCTACAGTATGTACAGTAACCTCTGTCGCTCGTTTTTGTACCTCGCAAAGAAGCAACTGGCAAATGTGGAATCTGATTATTATGAAGCAGCAGCAGCAGCAGCAAGGTACTGAGTGAGCTTGATGTTTTGTTTTTGCCCATAGCAGCATAACCGTTCTAAAAAAAATCCATTCTTTATTCATAGGATGTTTGCACTGAATCAGACTTAGAGTTTGTATTGGAGTCTACAGATACGGAATACATTACAATCTAGGCCACCCAGCTGTTGTTCTGCAACTATGAGCCAATTCTTCCCATGTCAGTGTGGATGAATGTCCATATTAGTATCCAAATGTACCATTATTTAAAGAGGATTATACTTGCATTAGGCTAGATGTTCATTGTTTAAACATCTTATAAAGACTGTGTAGAATCATCCAAACATTCACCCTCAATTTATTACCATTATTTAAAGAGGACTGTAGCTAAAGCACATTGCTCAAACGTCTTACAAACACTGAGTGAAATCCTCTGACGTTCCCCCTGCAACTCGCTTGGGATTTGTTAGCAACATAGTATGGGCCGGCGTGACCCCATAACTTTAATCTCCTCACTTCAAAGAGTCTGCCAGCCGTTCTAATTATAAAGGCAGTTCAATATTTAAATACCTTAATTAATTCTGTTTAAATGGAAAACAACGGATCTCACTATATGTCTGCATCTCAAATGGCTCCCTGTTCTCTGCATACCGTAGTGCTCTACTTTAGAACAGAGCCCTATGTGTTCTATGGGTCCTGGTCAAAAGTAGTGCACTACATAGGGAATAGGGTGCCATGTGGAACTCAACCCATGTGCTATCTGTCCCTCCTTTCTCCCACGGTTAGGTCTGTTAATCACAGATTTCATATTCCTTTTGTGTCTTCCTAGTTAATGATATTGTATTAGTGCTGAAAGGCTTTGCAGGAAGAAACAGTCATTCTAGTTAGACAATCGTAACTTTTCAAAACAAAAATAACCATCTGTTGTTTCAACCTTGTCTTGAAAGAGCCCTGGGATACAGTAGACTCTTCATTACAAATACTGTGATACATTTTAAAACCTGGTCCAGAGAAACTCTTGACAGAAATGTATGTCAAGGCTTATTCTTTTGACTGCAATCTTTACAGAATATTATTTTATATTATTTTTATATTAAAATCTATTGTATCGCGATGCGTGGCAGCAGGTTCCAGTCATCTCTGTCCCTGGCAGCAGGTCACAGTCATCTCTGTCCCTGGCAGCAGGTTACAGTCATCTCTGTCTCTGGCAGCAGGTTACAGTCATCTCTGTCCCTGGCAACAGGTTACAGTCATCTCTGTCCCTGGCAGCAGGTCACAGTCATCTCTGTCCCTGGCAGCAGGTCACAGTCATCTCTGTCCCTGGCAGCAGGTCACAGCCATCTCTGTCCCTGGCAGCAGGTCACAGTCATCTCTGTCCCTGGCAGCAGGTCACAGCCATCTCTGTCCCTGGCAGCAGGTTGAGCAGAGTTGAAACCTGGATGGGCTGAATGGTGTGCTTTGCTCTTCTCCCATCATTCACTACATTGATACTGCACTGCTGAGGAAGAGCTTGCAATAAGCATTTCACTGTACCGTTTACACCTGCTGTATCCTGTGCACGTGACAAATACATTTCATTTGATCTAGCTGTTCCTATGTTCAACTGGCAGGCGGGGGGGTGGGGGGGGTGTAAGTCGTAGACAGAATCAGTGATAGAAAGAGTGAAGGAATAAGTGACGAACGTCATGTTAAACGTCACGAAAGAGTGAAAGAGGAAGTGATAAAGAATCGGAGTGAGAGAATGCAGGAATCTGTTGCCGGACAGCATACAGTATCTGATGTCTCAAGGTCATCTTTGAGTTTTCCCTGATCTTCTATGTCCTAATCCATGTCCATGTCCTTCAATATGCTTCACCCTTTTGTTCAAATGTACTCTTGACTCCAATTTGTATTTGCATGTGTGTGTGCGTGTGCGTGCATGCGTGTGTGCGGTGTGTGTGCGTATCCGTCTGACCATCCCTCCATGCCTGTTTGTTCTCTTTCAAACCTCCTAGGTCACCTTTGTGTTCTCTCATCGTCCTCTTCAGTGTCTGCTTGATTCCCTACGCAGGAACCATGTCACTTCCCGTTGGCCCACTACCAGCACCATGAATACAGGGACAGACAGCACGTTATGGATGGGTTGGGGCAAGGCATTTATCATATGGCACCCTGCGTGTTTTGACATATTGTCACAGTGTTCATTTAGATGAATGTGAGGAAGAGGTTTAAGTGAATCTGCCGAGTCCCGAGAGACGTTGACAGTTCAGCTAGTTCGACGTTGGTCACGTCATGAGCTGAATGTAATGTACAGGGCCTTCAGGAAGTGGTCAAACCCCTTGACTTTTTACACATTTTGTTATGTTACAGCTTGAATTTATTTAAATTATTAAATTGAGATTTTTCACTGGCCTGCACACAATACCCTGTAAAGTCAAAGTGGAATTATATTTGTCTACATTTTTTTTAAATCATTGAAAATTCAAAGCTGGAATGTCTTGAGTCAATAAGTATTCAACCCCTTTGTTATGGCAAGGCTAAATAAGTTCAGAAGTAAATATTTGCTTAACATGTCACATAATAAGTAGCATGGACTCACTCTTTGTGCAATAATAGAGTTTAACAAGATTGTTGAATGACTACCTCATCTCTGTACCCCACACATACAGTTATCTGGAGGGTCCCTCAGTCAAGCAGTGAATTTCAAACTCAGATTTAACCACAAAGACCAGTGAGGTGTTCCAGTGCCTTGCAAAGAAGGGCACCTATTTGTAGATGACATTGAATATCTCTTTGAGCATGGTGAAGTTATTAATTACACTTTGGATGGTGTATCAATACACCCAGTCACAACAAAGACACAGGCGTCATTCCTAACTAAGTTGCCGGAGAGGAAGGAATCCATTACGGGATTTCACCATGAGGCCAATGGTGATTTTAAAACAGTTACAGAGTTTAATGGCTGTGATAGGAGAAAATTTAGGATGGATCAACAACATTGTAGTTACTCCACACTACTAACCTAATTGACAGAGTGAAAAGAAGGAAGCCTGTACAGAATACAAATATTCCAAAACATGAATCCTGTTGTGGCAAAGCAAAAAAAAAATCCTGAATACAAGGTGTTATATTATCTTTATATATGTTTGCCTACTTAAATAAAGGTTAAATAAATAAATAAATAGTGCTATTTATATTTCTGTTGTTGTTGTTTTTATTTATTACCATTTTCATTATTTGATTTCACTTTGTCCTGAATGTTGGAGCTTCGAGCCTAAGATTTTCACTGTACTCTGCAATCCCACCTGCAACCCTATACATGTGACTATTAAATACTCTGAATCTGAATTACCGAGTACCACTTTCCATATTTTCAAGCATAATATTGGCTGCATCATGTTATGGGTATGCTTATATGCTTGTAATTGTTAAGGACTGGGGAGTTTTTCAGGATACACAAGAAACAGAAACCTGGTTTCTTCCTTGGCTGAACAAGGAAGGGTGTTCCGGGCATACTCCACCCATGCCAGTTGTCGGCTCCAGGTAGTGGGGTTGGCTAAGACCAGGAATCTTAGGGTGGTCTCCAGGTCCTGGTTAGCTCGCTCCGACTGGCCATTCGACTGGGGATATAACCCGGAGGATAGGCTGGCCGACGCCCCAATAAGGGTGCAGAACGCCTTCCATAACTGAGACAAGAACTGAGGACCCCGGTCGGAAACCATATCCACCGGGAGTTCATGGATCCTGAAGACGTGCTGCACCATGAGCTGGGCCTTTTCCTTGGCAGAAGGAGTTTGGGGGAGAGGGATGAAATGAGCGGCCTTTGAGAATCGATCCACCACTGTCAGAATGATGGTGTTGCCATCAGACGGGGGAAGCCCAGTGACAAAATCCAGAGAGATATGAGACCAGGGACGATGAGGGACCGGTAGTGGCTGAAGAAGGCCAGAAGGAGCTTCCCGTGGAGTCTTGTTCTAGGCACACACCGTGCAGGCGGGGATGAAGGCAGAGAACCATTGTGGGCCACCAGAAACGTTGTCGGAGGAAAGATAGGGTACGGCGGGAACCGGGATGACAGGTCAGCCTGGAGAAATGAACCCTTTCCAGGACCCGGGATTGGACTGAGTTAGGGACGAACAACCGGTTAGCCGGGCCCCCGTCCGGTCCAGGCTGGTAACTGTGTGCCTTGCGAACCAGGGTCTCAATACCCCAACCCACTGAGGCTGCAAGGCATGAGGTAGGGAGAATGATTTTGGAGACTGAGGGTTAGGCAGAGGAACTGTATTGGCGAGAGAGGGCATCAGGCTTCACATTCTTGGACCCTGGGCGGTAGGAAATGGTGAAGTTAAATCTTGTAAACAGGAGAGCCCACTGGGCCTGCCTGGAATTAAGGCGCTTTGCTGTACGGAGATATTCCAAATGTTTATGGTCATCCAGACCAGGAATGGCTGTTCTACTCCTTCCAGCCAGTGCCTCCACTCTTCCAAAGCCATCTTGACCGCCAGGAGTTCTCTGTTGCCTACATCGTAGTTCCTCTCTGCAGGATTGAGACGATGAGACAGGAAGGCACAGGGATGAAGCTTTTGGTCCTGGGCAGATTGCTTGGACAGGATGGCCCCCACTCCAACATCAGAAGCATCAACCTCTACCACAAATTGACGGTACAGATCCAGATGGTTGAGGATGGGTGCTGTGGTGAACCGATACTTCTGGTCAGCAAAGGCTCTGTCAACAGCTGGAGACCATGTGAACTGTACTTTGGGAGAGGTGAATGCAGAGAGGGGGGCCGCCAGGGTGCTGTAACCCCGAATGAAACGTCGGTAGAAGTTAGCAAATCCTAGGAAATGGTGCAACTGCACCCTGGACATATGTTGTGGCCAAACCACCACTGCTTTCACCTTTCCAGGATCGATCTGGACATTTCCCTTAGCGATGACATATCCCAGAAAGGAGATTGTAGAACGGTGGAACTCACACTTCTCAGCTTTCACAAACTACTGGTTCTCCAGGAGGTGCTGAAAGACCTGTCTGACATAAAGAACATGTTCTTGGGTAGATCGGGAAAAAAACAGGATGTCGTCAAGGTAGACGAACACAAAACGGTTTAGCATGTCCCGGAGCACATCGTTTACCAGAGCCTGGAAGACAGCAGGGGTGTTGGTGAGTCCAAACGGCATGACCTGGTACTCGTAATGTCCTCTGGCTGTGTTGAATGCTGTCCACTCATCTCCTTTGATTATGCGAACCAAGTGGTAGGCACTCTGAAGGTCCAGCTTGGAAAAAATGGTGTCCCCATGGAGAGGTTCAAAAGCCGAGGAGATGAGTGGTAGGGGGTAACGATTCTTAACCGTAATGTCATTTAGACCCCGGTAGTCAATGCACAGATGCAGGGTCTTGTCCTTCTTCTCCACAAAGAAAAACCCTGCGCCGGCAGGCGATGCAGACGGATGGACGGCCCCAGTAGCCAGAGACTCCTCTATGTACTCCTCCATAGCCTTGGTCTCCGGCCCGGATAGAGAATATAGCCGACCATGAGGTGGTGTGGTGCCTGGGAGGAGATCAATGGCACAATCATAAGGACGGTGCGGGGAAGTGCCTTGCTGAAGACCTCCAGGAGGTCGTGGTGCTCTGTGGGGACGGCAGAGAAATCCGAGACTTGACTTAAGTCCTGAGGAGGCCATCTCAGGGAAGGCTGCTTTGCTTTGAGGCAATGGGAATGGCAGAACAGACTCCAAACCAGGATTGAACTTGTGGTTCAGTCAATAACGGGGTTATGTTTTGTGAGCCATGAAAATCCCAAAACAACAGGAACATGGGGAGACTCAATGAGGAGAAGCTGTATAGCCTCACTGTGATTTCCTGAAACCCGCAGATTATCAGGAACAGTGCTGTGGGTAACTCTACCAATGGAGTGGCCGTCCAGTGCTCTAGCCTCCATGGGAACAGAGAGGAGTTGAGTGGGGATACCTAATTCAGAAACTACGGTTGCGTCCATAAAAACGCTCATCCGCCCCAGGGTCAATGAGCACCCGGAGAGATTTAGACTGGTCTCCCCACAGCAGTATCACAAAAAAAGCAGTGCGGTTGATGGGATTTAGTGCATTCCCAGTCTGGCTCACCAGAGTACTTGTACCAACTACAGAAATAGGTCTCTTAACTGGGCAGGTGGCTATATAATGTCCCGCAGCCCCATAGTACAGACAACTGTTGGAACTTAGCCTATGTGAATATTCCCTAGGTGATAACCCAGCTCTGCCCAGTTGCATAGGTTCTGGAGTATTGGACTCACCCGCCGCCGATGATTCTTGCGGGAGCTCGGGTGGCTTCGGATCCTCTCGGAAAAACAGCTTTCGGGGACTTCTGGATTCCTTCGAAGGTGAGCGAGCCACTGGGGATGAATGACTGTGACCTAGGCCAGACCTTCTCTCACTCCTGCATTCCCTTAGACGTCCATCAATCCTAATGGTGAGGACGATGAAGGAATCGAGGTCCACCGGTAATTCCCGAGCAGCTAAGTCATCTTTTACCACCTCAGATAACCCGTGAAGAAAGATATCGAAAAGAGACTCCGGATTCCAGGCACTCTCAGCGGCCAACGTGCGAAAGTCAACAGCGTAGTCTGCCACACTACGGGAGTCTTGACTTGAGTCTTGAGTTTTCGGTCCGCCTCTCTCCCGGATTACAGAGAATCTAACAACTTCCTCACCTCTGCCATGAAATACTCCAGATGACGACAATGCGGATTGTTGCTCCTAAACTGCCGTAGCCCAGGAGAGCGCCCTTCCCGATATTAGCGTAATAATATATGCTATCTTCGATCGGTCCGAAGGATACGAAGATGGCTGTAGCTCAAAAACAAGAGAGCACTGAGAAAGAAAACCCCAGCAGGTACCAGGATCCCCAGAATATCACTCCGGAGGAGGTAAGCGGGGTTCTTGGGGAGCCGGGGGAGGCTGTACAAACTCACCACTAATAGGGAAAGAGTTACTGGGTGGTTGGGGGTTCTCAGAGGTGGCAGGCTGCTTATGAGCTAACTCCCTGATTTGCTCCATAATAGCCTTAAGCCCTTGGTCGTGGCGTTCCGTCACCGAACGAAGCCCTTCCAAAAGGTCCTGAAGTAGCTCCTCATGCCTCCCAATGGTGGCTCCCTGCAGGGAGACAGCGTGGCAGAGCTGGTCCAAGTCTGCTGGGTCTGTCATGGCCAGTTCCTACTATAAGGGCACAAGGCGAGACCCAGAGGCAGACACGGGAGGCAGATGGTTTGAGTCTTGATATTCATTAAACAATCCAAAATGGGTAGGCAAGAGAATGGTCAGGCAGGCGGGTACGGAGTATAGAAAACAGGCAAGGGTCAAAAACCGGGAGGACTAGCAAAAGAGAATAGAAGCAGGAGTACGGGAAAAAACGCTGATTGACTTGAAAAACATAAACGACGAACTGGCACAGAGAGACAGGAAACACAGGGATATATATACTAGGGATAATAAGCGATACCTGGAGGGGGTAGAGAGAATCACAAGACAGGTGAAACAGATCAGGGTGTGACATTGGCAGAGCTTGAAGAATTCTGAAAAGAATAATGGGCATATGTTGCACAATCCAGGTGTGGAAAGCTCTAAGAGACTTACCCAGAAAGACTCACTGTAATCGCTGCCAGTGCTTCTACAAAGTATTGACTCGGGTGTGAATACTTATGTAAATGAGATATTTCTGTATTTCATTTTCAACAAATTTGCTTACATTTCTAAAAAGACGTTTTCACTTTGTCATAATGGGGTATTGTGTGCAGATTGGTGAGGAAAAAAATATGTTTAATCTATTTTGAATTCTGTCCTCAACACAACAAAATGTGGAGTAGGTAAAGGGGTATGAATACTTTCTGAAGGCACTGTAGCTAGAGAGATTGGTTCTGTTCCAAATGGCACCCTATTCCCTATATAGTGCACTACTTTTGACCAGGGACCATAGGGAATAGTGTACTATATAGGGAATAGGATGCCATTTGGAACACATACAGTGAGTGGGTGATCCCTATTATAATGTAATCTTAAATCCATGGGGCAGCTCCAAACAAGAAGCAGTTGATTTATTTAGAACGCTGAATATCCTGATTCTATTGAAAAGGCTTTAGAACGTTGATCCATCTGTGATAGGATGTATCCATCCTCCTCTCCTCTGCATCTGCGGGTTTGACAATGTGTGTATGTGCATCTGTGTGTGTGCATCTGTGTGTGTGTGTGTGTGTTTGTGTGTGACTGAGAGATGGCGGCCAGAGCTGGCTTACATTATTCAGAAGCATTTCATGTCTCAGTTATCTGTCATGCAGAGGGCCCATCAAGCAACAGAGAAGGTGGGTGGCTCTGTCATGCGTTTCCCCTCCCGCTGCTGAACTCAAATGAACTTGACAAACACACATGAACATCCACTTGCAAAAGTAATATCTGTCATGTGTGTGGGTGGGCAGCGGGCCGGGTGGGGAGGGAAAGGGCAGGCAGTGCCATATCCGGACACCTACTCACTAATATGCCCACTCACTTCTCTGTGAACAACGAGCCAAAAGACAGTCGTTTGCTGTTTGCTGTTACTGTCCTGCGGTATTATTTATCTCATAATGCTCAAGGGAAAACATGATTGTCGGTGCTTTGTAGACCATACAGTTCATTTCATGATGCCAAGCTGCTGCGGCTCGCTAAAATTCACTCCACAGTCCACAGAATCAGATTCATAGCTATGGAGATCATTATAGAGGTGTAACAATATATCAAGAAAGAACCAAGCTAACTTTAATCTTAGCTTGTGGGTAACACAACGTCTGTGGGCAGTCTTTAGCCCAGTCCACACAGCCATTTTATAACCATGTTAGTGTTCAGTCTCAGTCTTAGTTCTTTCGATTTTTCATAGCCTATGATTTCAGCTGTATTGAGCCTTGTTGGATATTATCAAAGACCTTTGACTTTGGGGGAACTTTTCTGAGTTGTTCTATGCACTTTTCAATCAATGGACCTTTCTTAAAATTCATAGCAATGCCCATACTTCCCTGAAAGTAAATAGAACAGAGAGAGAGAAAACAGAGCTGTCTTCCTTTTAGCCTGGTCCCAGATCTGTTTGTGTTGTCTTGCCAACTCCTATGGTCACTGTCAGTCCAAGACGATAGAAACAGATCTGGGACCAGGCTGGTCATTCTCTCTGCCCTTAGCTCTAGTTGGCTGCTCACAGTATAGATCCTCTCCTGGACTTTGCAGTTTTCAGACCCTGTTTCTAGGATGGTGTCCAAAATCCTTCCCCTCCACCCAGTCTCACCTCCACCCAGTCTCACCTCCACCCAGTCTCACCTCCACCCAGTCTCACCTCCACCCAGTCTCATCTCTCTCTTTCTCTCTCTTTCTCCCGCTATTTCTCCATTGCTTTCTCTCTCTCTCTCTCTCTCTTTCTACCGGTCTCTTGCTTTCTCTCTCACACTTTCTCTCTCACTCTCTCTCTTTCTTCTCTGCCTTTCTCTCTCTTTTGCCCATTCTTTCTCTCTCTCTCTATTACTTCCAAACACTTGCAAAGCATTTATGGCCCAACTCAGCCCAGCGACACAGACACAGGGCCAACTGCTCTTGATTCAAGTCACATCAACATTCGAGCTGCCTCTCCTCTCTTGGATGCTGCCTCTCAATTGGCCAAGTCCTCATTAAAGCAAATTCAAGCGCTCCTTGTTTTTAAGGCTTGATCTGTGGCCCCCTATTCCCACTCATCTACCCCCCACAAACAGGGGATTGGGGGTTGGGAGAATGAACAGACAAGGAGCCTCCATTCTCTTGGCCCCAGTCTTTCATAGAGAACCAGGATGGAATGCACATTTGTAGAGTAGGTTGCTTGGTAACAAGAAACTGTTCCTTCTTTACATTTAATTATGAATACACTTAGGGATTTTAAAAGCCCTCGTATTCCAAATAGTTTGCTTGATAAATTTATTTTCATTTGGGAATGCATGAAATAACTGTAATTGAAAGACATGTACCTTGACCGTCTGAGATGATTCTCTATTGTCTGTCTGCCATACACTTTACAAATAAGGCATATTACTTACGTACGCAAAATAAATCACAAACTAATTATTTTAATTGGCACCCTCCTTTAGTGACAGATATTGTATTTATCTCTATGTGTTCTGCTGAAAATGAATGATGAATGCAACCTCGTTCAATTCTGATGTGAAGGAATTACTAGGCAACACATTGCTGCCCAGTGCCTCAACAGGTTACACAACTAAGATGTTATAAGTGTCATCCTGTATTCAAGATATAGAAATAGACTACTCATATCAGTATAATGTATTATATGTAGACTACTAATGTCACGATCGTCGTAACAATGAAGAGAGGACCAAGGCGCAGCGTGATAACAGTACATCTTCTTTTTAATTTGAAGACGAACACGAAACGAACACTGACAAACTATACAAAACAACAAACGACCGTGAAGCTATGGAACGAAAGTGCAGACACAAGCAACTAACGTAAAGACATAGACAATCACCCACAACCTACCTAATGACCATGGCTGCCTAAATATGGCTCCCATTCAGAGACAACGATAGACAGCTGTCTCTAATTGAGAACCAATCTAGGCAACCATAGACATACAAACACCTAGACTGAACACTGCCCCATAAACATACAAAAACCCCTAGACAATACAAAAACACATACATCCCCCATGTCACACCCTGACCTAACTAAAATAATAAAGAAAACAAAGATAACTAAGGCCAGGGTGTGACAACTAATATCAGTATCACATATTAGATATAGACTACTAATATCAGTATCATGTATTATATATAGACTACTAATATCAGTATCATGTATTATATATAGACTACTAATATCAGTATCATGTATTATATATAGACTACTAATATCAGTATTATGTATTAGATATAGACTACTAATATCAGTATAATGTATTATATATAGACTACTAATATCAGTATTATGTATTAGATATAGACTACTAATATCAGTATAATGTATTATATATAGACTACTAATATCAGTATAATGTATTATATGTAGACTGCTAATATCAGTATCATGTATTAGATATAGACTACTCATATCAGTATCATGTATTATATATAGACTGCTAATATCAGTATCATGTATTATATATAGACTACTAATATCAGTATCATGTATTATATATAGACTACTAATATCAGTATTATGTATTATATATAGACTACTAATATCAGTATCATGTATTATATATAGACTACTAATATCAGTATTATGTATTAGATATAGACTACTAATATCAGTATAATGTATTATATATAGACTACTAATATCAGTATAATGTATTATATATAGACTACTAATATCAGTATCATGTATTATATATAGACTACTAATATCAGTATCATGTATTATATCAAGGAATAGACTACTAATACCAGTATCATGTATTATATATAGACTACTAATATCAGTATCATGTATTAGATATAGACTGCTAATATCAGTATCATGTATTATATATAGACTGCTAATATCAGTATCATGTATTAGATATAGACTACTCATATCAGTATCATGTATTATATATAGACTGCTAATATCAGTATCATGTATTATATATAGACTACTAATATCAGTATCATGTATTATATATAGACTACTAATATCAGTATCATGTATTATATCAAGGAATAGACTACTAATACCAGTATCATGTATTATATATAGACTGCTAATATCAGTATCATGTATTATATATAGACTACTAATATCAGTATCATGTATTATATATAGACTACTAATATCAGTATAATGTATTACATATATACTACTAATATCAGTATCATGTATTAGATATAGACTGCTAATATCAGTATCATGTATTAGATATAGACTGCTAATATCAGTATCATGTATTAGATATAAAAATAGACTGCTAATATCAAATCAAATTTTATTTGTCACATGCACCGAGGAAAACAGGTGTAGACCTTGCTGAGGAATGCTTGCTTACAAGCCCTTATTAACCAACAATGCAGTTCAATAAATAGTATTTACTAAATAAACTAAAGTAAAAAATCTAATTAAAAGTAACACAATATCAGTGGCATGTATTATATATAGAAACAGACTGCTAATATGTCTGTGAGTGGAGCACAATGTCCCTGGTAAACAAATTCCAAGAATACCAATGGTGGACAGACAGGCAGGAAGACAGAAAGACAGGCAGACAGGCAGGAAGATAGACAGGTAGACATTATTTAGGTTAATAGTAATGCTGTGTGTTGAGCCGTCCACTGCTCATCTCATGCTCATTCCCCCATCACTCAGGGTTATTGTTATTGGCATCTCCCTGATGGAATACAGGCTTCACTATAGAAACAAAGTCCTTGTAGCTCTGCCTATAGGGAGAGAGCCTTTAGAAAGAAGAGGCATGATTTCACACCCCATCCTATCTGACTGACGAGTAGCAGTCAGCCTATTGCATTGTAGCCTATTGGACACTGGGACTTCCCAGTCTCCCTCTGCTCCCCGATATCCCAGAGCTAGCTACAGTTAAGTCATTAAGGCATAGCAGATACCACTTGATCCGTGCTCCCAGGCGTTGGGAAATTTGGGAATGTCATTAATCATTCACATCACCAGACCAGCTTGGATGGTGAAAACAGGAAAGGAGAAATCAGGGCAAAAGGGATGACAGAGAGAGAGAGACGGGGACAGAGAGAAAGACGGAGAGACAGATAGACGGGGACAGAGACAGAGAGACGGGGACAGAGACATAGAGAGAGGGACAGAGAGAGAGACAGAGAGAGACGGAGAGAGACAGAGAGAGGAACAGCAGTGAATAAGTGTGCTGTAACTTGGCACAGGGAGAACAATATAATGAGAGAAAAATCTTCAGATTGATTCATCTTCAGTTGAGCCTCCCAGAGGAAGGCCCTTATGCTGCGTCTCCCAGTCTTAGGATGAGGAAGATGAAAACCAAGCAGGGATCTCTCTGCTGGTTGGGAGAGTGTACTGTATGTATGTGTGTATGTGTGTGTGGGGGAGTGGGGGAGTGGGGGGGGCAGTGTGTGTGCGTATGTGTGAGTGTGCATGCGTGCGTGCATGCAGGCATGTGTGTGTGTGTGTGTGTTGATATCTGATTAATTGCTGTAACAGAAGTAAAATCTTGCGTTATTTGGTCAGCTGCTCTGATAAACTTTGAGACGGTCACTGAAGAGGACTGTATATAATGTATAACCGTTTCTAGGTCTCAGATGTGATGGAGAAACAGAAGGCTGAATGTATAGAACTGGAAGTTTCTAGGTTTAAGATCTTATAGAGAAACAGGGAGATACAGGATTAGGAAAGTCATTGGACATTCACAATGAATGATTGAAATCGTCATATAATGAGAGCAGTCTCTGTGGGATGCTTTAGAGACACCCAAAATGCTGACTGGTCAAACTTCAAATGAATGCATTGCATTTTGCATTAGAGGAAGTGTCCAGTGAAAATCTGACTTTTTAAAGTTTACATTCTGTTAAAGCATACCCAAATAATACTGTTGACTCGTCCTATACTAAAACTATTTCACTAATATTGTAATTAATTATAAGTTATATGTCATTGAAATGTGGACACACTGTGCAGTTACTTTAACTTCTAAATACAACCATGCAGAGCCTTGTCTGGGCTCATTAACAATGGCTGTTTACATGTCTGTATGCATAAGGTAAAGATATTTACAATAGATTACATGAAAACAGTGGAGCTTTCCACAATATTGATACATGTATTATTATTGTTTACAGTGAATTAAAATGAGTACTGTTTTGATATGTGTGTCTTCCCCAACAGCTGTGCTCCAGTAATGTCACTGGCAGTTCTTGTTTTTTTTTGCTAAGCAGTTTGTGACTAATTATTTTGTAAGAAGCTCTCAGTGAAATTGATTTGATATGATTTCTTGTAATAGCAGTCATGCCATAGGTCGACCGGGGCTAAGCAGAATAGATCTCTCTCTCTCCCTCTCTCTCTCTAACTGCAGACATTTTTACCTCCATATTTCCAACTCAAGTAGCTAATTGCATTGAGTGGATCCCTAGTGTCAGGAGATCTATGTATACTAGTTGAGAGGATCCCTAGTGTCAGGAGATCGACTTATACTAGTTGAGAGGATCCCTAGTGTCAGGAGATCTACTTATACTAGTTGAGAGGATCCCTAGTGTCAGGAGATCTACTTATACTAGTTGAGAGGATCCCTAGTGTCAGGAGATCTACTTATACTAGTTGAGAGGATCCCTAGTGTCAGGAGATCTACTTATACTAGTTGAGTGGATCCCTCGTGTCAGGAGATCTACTTATACTAGTTGAGTGGATCCCTAGTGTCAGGAGATCTACTTATACTAGTTTAGTGGATCCCTAGTGTCATGAGATCTACTTATACTAGTTTAGTGGATCCCTAGTGTCAGGAGATCTACTTATACTAGTTGAGTGGATCCCTAGTGTCAGGAGATTTACGTATACTAGTTGAGTGGATCCCTAGTGTCAGGAGATCTACGTATACTAGTTGAGAGGATCCCTAGTGTCAGGAGATCTACTTATACTAGTTTAGTGGATCCCTAGTGTCAGGAGATCTACTTATACTAGTTGAGTGGATCCCTAGTGTCAGGAGATCTACTTATACTAGTTGAGTGGATCCCTAGTGTCAGGAGATCTACTTATACTAGTTGAGTGGATCCCTAGTGTCAGGAGATCTACGTATACTAGTTGAGTGGATCCCTAGTGTCTGGAGATCTACTTATATTAGTTGAGTGGATCCCTAGTGTCAGGAGATCTACTTATACTAGTTGAGAGGATCCCTAGTGTCAGGAGATCTACTTATACTAGTTTAGTGGATCCCTAGTGTCAGGAGATCTACTTATACTAGTTGAGAGGATCCCTAGTGTCAGGAGATCTACTTATACTAGTTGAGAGGGTCCCTAGTGTCAGGAGATTTACTTATACTAGTTGAGAGGATCCCTAGTGTCAGGAGATCTACTTATACTAGTTGAGTGGATCCCTAGTGTCAGGAGATCTACTTATATTAGTTGAGAGGATCCCTAGTGTCAGGAGATCTACTTATACTAGTTGAGTGGATCCCTAGTGCCAGGAGATCTACTTATACTAGTTGAGTGGATCCCTAGTGTCAGGAGATCTACTTATATTAGTTGAGAGGATCCCTAGTGTCAGGAGATTTACTTATACTAGTTGAGTGGATCCCTAGTGTCAGGAGATCTACTTATACTAGTTGAGTGGATCCCTAGTGCCAGGAGATCTACTTATACTAGTTGAGAGGATCCCTAGTGTCAGGAGATCGACTTATACTAGTTGAGAGGATCCCTAGCGTCAAGAGACCTACTTATACTAGTTGAAGTGTTACGATGTGACTGAATTACAGGACTAGTAGACGGAGGGAATCATACTACCCACATCTCCTTTGACCTACTTACTTAAAATAGGTCTGCTGCTGCCAACTTCCATAACTAGCAATAACTGGAGCTGCTCTGACTGGAGACAAGTTGAATCAATTACTGCATAAGCTTTAATAAGCAACTAAGCAGAACTAGCAGTTTTAGGCCGTTGTAAGCAGTCATATAACAGATATACACTTAAAATAGGTCTACTGCTGCCTTCCAAAACTAGCAATGGAGCTGCTCTGACTGAAGCCGAGTTGAGCTGTATGAGAGGACTGTATGTGCTTCTTGCTAAGCAGTTGTACAACAGTTATAAACAGTTATATAAAAGTTATAAGCACTATATGTATACGTTATAAGCTGTTGTCAATCAGTTAAAAGCAGTCATAGCAGTTATAGACAAACTACAGTATAGCTCCATAATGATGTTGATATGAACTACAGTAAGGATCTGTAATTTACACCAAGTTCAAGTATTGTTATTTATGATATGATCTTGGTTAGATAGACAGGTAGTGACAGTAACCTTTTCATTTAAATAATCATTTATGAAACAAACTTAAATCAATTGATGCCACAGCTGTGCGATGGTATGCTCCCTGAATCATGAGGTCATTTTGATGTCATTTTAAAGTGCGTTTGTAGTTTAGCTGTCTGTTGCTCTGCATTCTAAACCATCTAAATCATGAGGTCATTTTGATGTCATTTTAAAGTACGTTTGTAGTTTAGCTGTCTGTTGCTCTGCATTCTAAACCATCTAAATCATGATGTCATTTTAAAGTGCGTTTGTAGTTTAGCTGTCTGTTGCTCTGCATTCTAAACCATCTAAATCATGAGGTCATTTTGATGTCATTTTAAAGTGCGTTTGTAGTTTAGCTGTCTGTTGCTCTGCATTCTAAACCATCTAAATCATGAGGTCATTTTGATGTCATTTTAAAGTACGTTTGTAGTTTAGCTGTCTGTTGCTCTGCATTCTAAACCATCTAAATCATGATGTCATTTTAAAGTACGTTTGTAGTTTAGCTGTCTGTTGCTCTGCATTCTAAACCATCTAAATCATGATGTCATTTTAAAGTACGTTTGTAGTTTAGCTGTCTGTTGCTCTGCATTCTAAACCATCTAAATCATGAGGTCATTTTGATGTCATTTTAAAGTACGTTTGTAGTTTAGCTGTCTGTTGCTCTGCATTCTAAACCATCTAAATCATGATGTCATTTTAAAGTACGTTTGTAGTTTAGCTGTCTGTTGCTCTGCATTCTAAACCATCTAAATCATGATGTCATTTTAAAGTACGTTTGTAGTTTAGCTGTCTGTTGCTCTGCATTCTAAACCATCTAAATCATGAGGTCATTTTGATGTCATTTTAAAGTACGTTTGTAGTTTAGCTGTCTGTTGCTCTGCATTCTAAACCATCTAAATCATGAGGTCATTTTGATGTCATTTTAAAGTACGTTTGTAGTTTAGCTGTCTGTTGCTCTGCATTCTAAACCATCTAAATCATGAGGTCATTTTAAAGTGCGTTTGTAGTTTAGCTGTCTGTTGCTCTGCATTCTAAACCATCTAAATCAAGAGGTCATTTTGATGTCATTTTAAAGTACGTTTGTAGTTTAGCTGTCTGTTGCTCTGCATTCTAAACCATCTAAATCATGATGTCATTTTAAAGTACGTTTGTAGTTTAGCTGTCTGTTGCTCTGCATTCTAAACCATCTAAATCATGATGTCATTTTAAAGTACGTTTGTAGTTTAGCTGTCTGTTGCTCTGCATTCTAAACCATCTAAATCATGATGTCATTTTAAAGTGCGTTTGTAGTTTAGCTGTCTGTTGCTCTGCATTCTAAACCATCTAAATCATGAGGTCATTTTGATGTCATTTTAAAGTACGTTTGTAGTTTAGCTGTCTGTTGCTCTGCATTCTAAACCATCTAAATCATGAGGTCATTTTGATGTCATTTTAAAGTACGTTTGTAGTTTAGCTGTCTGTTGCTCTGCATTCTAAACCATCTAAATCATGAGGTCATTTTGATGTCATTTTAAAGTGCGTTTGTAGTTTAGCTGTCTGTTGCTCTGCATTCTAAACCATCTAAATCATGATGTCATTTTAAAGTACGTTTGTAGTTTAGCTGTCTGTTGCTCTGCATTCTAAACCATCTAAATCATGAGGTAATTTTGATGTGATTTTAAAGTACGTTTGTAGTTTAGCTGTCTGTTGCTCTGCATTCTAAACCATCTAAATCAAGAGGTCATTTTGATGTGATTTTAAAGTACGTTTGTAGTTTAGCTGTCTGTTGCTCTGCATTCTAAACCATCTAAATCATGAGGTCATTTTGATGTCATTTTAAAGTATGTTTGTAGTTTAGCTGTCTGTTGCTCTGCATTCTAAACCATCTAAATCATGAGGTCATTTTGATGTCATTTTAAAGTACGTTTGTAGTTTAGCTGTCTGTTGCTCTGCATTCTAAACCATCTAAATCATGAGGTCATTTTAAAGTGCGTTTGTAGTTTAGCTGTCTGTTGCTCTGCATTCTAAACCATCTAAATCAAGAGGTCATTTTGATGTCATTTTAAAGTACGTTTGTAGTTTAGCTGTCTGTTGCTCTGCATTCTAAACCATCTAAATCATGATGTCATTTTAAAGTACGTTTGTAGTTTAGCTGTCTGTTGCTCTGCATTCTAAACCATCTAAATCAAGAGGTCATTTTGATGTCATTTTAAAGTGCGTTTGTAGTTTAGCTGTCTGTTGCTCTGCATTCTAAACCATCTAAATCAAGAGGTCATTTTGATGTCATTTTAAAGTGCGTTTGTAGTTTAGCTGTCTGTTGCTCTGCATTCTAAACCATCTAAATCATGATGTCATTTTAAAGTACGTTTGTAGTTTAGCTGTCTGTTGCTCTGCATTCTAAACCATCTAAATCATGATGTCATTTTAAAGTGCGTTTGTAGTTTAGCTGTCTGTTGCTCTGCATTCTAAACCATCTAAATCATGAGGTCATTTTGATGTCATTTTAAAGTACGTTTGTAGTTTAGCTGTCTGTTGCTCTGCATTCTAAACCATCTAAATCATGAGGTCATTTTGATGTCATTTTAAAGTACGTTTGTAGTTTAGCTGTCTGTTGCTCTGCATTCTAAACCATCTAAATCATGATGTCATTTTAAAGTACGTTTGTAGTTTAGCTGTCTGTTGCTCTGCATTCTAAACCATCTAAATCATGAGGTAATTTTGATGTGATTTTAAAGTACGTTTGTAGTTTAGCTGTCTGTTGCTCTGCATTCTAAACCATCTAAATCAAGAGGTCATTTTGATGTGATTTTAAAGTACGTTTGTAGTTTAGCTGTCTGTTGCTCTGCATTCTAAACCATCTAAATCATGAGGTCATTTTGATGTCATTTTAAAGTATGTTTGTAGTTTAGCTGTCTGTTGCTCTGCATTCTAAACCATCTAAATCATGAGGTCATTTTGATGTCATTTTAAAGTACGTTTGTAGTTTAGCTGTCTGTTGCTCTGCATTCTAAACCATCTAAATCATGAGGTCATTTTAAAGTGCGTTTGTAGTTTAGCTGTCTGTTGCTCTGCATTCTAAACCATCTAAATCATGAGGTCATTTTGATGTCATTTTAAAGTACGTTTGTAGTTTAGCTGTCTGTTGCTCTGCATTCTAAACCATCTAAATCATGATGTCATTTTAAAGTACGTTTGTAGTTTAGCTGTCTGTTGCTCTGCATTCTAAACCATCTAAATCAAGAGGTCATTTTGATGTCATTTTAAAGTACGTTTGTAGTTTAGCTGTCTGTTGCTCTGCATTCTAAACCATCTAAATCATGATGTCATTTTAAAGTACGTTTGTAGTTTAGCTGTCTGTTGCTCTGCATTCTAAACCATCTAAATCATGAGGTCATTTTGATGTCATTTTAAAGTACGTTTGTAGTTTAGCTGTCTGTTGCTCTGCATTCTAAACCATCTAAATCATGAGGTCATTTTAAAGTGCGTTTGTAGTTTAGCTGTCTGTTGCTCTGCATTCTAAACCATCTAAATCATGATGTCATTTTAAAGTACGTTTGTAGTTTAGCTGTCTGTTGCTCTGCATTCTAAACCATCTAAATCATGACGCACTGATGTTCTGTAATCTTTCAACTGAATGTAAACTGTTTTGACATAGAATTGATTGATATTAGAAAGTTGTAGAGACACAACATTAACCATATTCCTTAAGGCTCAATTCTAGGTTTTCAGCTACCATCTTTATTCCTAAAGACTAAATTCTAGGCTTTCAACTACCATCTTTACAGTACAACAACAGTAACATGTATCAAAAGAGATTTAAATAATTTGCCAGTCAACTGCCCTGTTGCCATCCATATCCTCTCAGTCTTTTCATTGATATCACCTGCCAATACTTCTGCTGGGTATACATCCTATATCTGTCTGTGTTGCTGCTATATTCAGACATGCACAGCACTCTCTATAAGAGGATGGGCGCTGTGTGCATTTCCATAAGAAAATCAATGGTTACCTAAAGTCCCTATAGCTGGATGCAGCACTGCTAAAAATAAGGATGTTTGCAGTTCCATGTAGAACCATGTTAGGGCCATATACTGTATGAAGCGAGCCACTGAACCCTTTTTGGTTCTATATAGAGGCATGTTAGGGCCATATACTGTATGAAGCGAGCCACTGAACCCTTTTTGGTTCTATATAGAGGCATGTTAGGGCCATATACTGTATGAAGCGAGCCACTGAACCCTTTTTGGTTCTATATAGAGGCATGTTAGGGCCATATACTGTATGAAGCGAGCCACTGAACCCTTTTTGGTTCTATATAGAGGCATGTTAGGGCCATATACTGTATGAAGCGAGCCACTGAACCCTTTTTGGTTCTATATAGAGGCATGTTAGGGCCATATACTGTATGAAGCGAGCCACTGAACCCTTTTTGGTTCTATATAGAGGCATGTTCGGGCCATATACTGTATGAAGCGAGCCACTGAACCCTTTTTGGTTCTATATAGAGGCATGTTAGGGCCATATACTGTATGAAGCGAGCCACTGAACCCTTTTTGGTTCTATATAGAGGCGTGTTAGGGCCATATACTGTATGAAGCGAGCCACTGAACCCTTTTTGGTTCTATATAGAGGCATGTTAGGGCCATATACTGTATGAAGCGAGCCACTGAACCCTTTTTGGTTCTATATAGAGGCGTGTTAGGGCCATATACTGTATGAAGCGAGCCACTGAACCCTTTTTGGTTCTATATAGAGGCGTGTTAGGGCCATATACTATATGAAGCGAGCCACGGAACCCTTTTTGGTTCTATATAGAGGCATGTTAGGTCCATATACTTTATGAAGCGAGCCACTGAACCCTTTTTGGTTCTATATAGAGGCTTGTTAGGGCCATATACTGTATGAAGCGAGCCACGGAACCCTTTTTGGTTCTATATAGAGGCATGTTAGGGCCATATACTGTATGAAGCGAGCCACTGAACCCTTTTTGGTTCTATATAGAGGCATGTTAGGGCCATATACTGTATGAAGCGAGCCTCTGAACCCTTTTTGGTTCTATATAGAGGCGTGTTAGGGCCATATACTTTATGAAGCGAGCCACTGAACCCTTTTTGCTTCTATATAGAGGCGTGTTAGGGCCATATACTGTATGAAGCGAGCCACGGAACCCTTTTTGGTTCTATATAGAGGCATGTTAGGGCCATATACTGTATGAAGCGAGCCACTGAACCCTTTTTGGTTCTATATAGAGGCGTGTTAGGGCCATATACTGTATGAAGTGAGCCACTGAACCCTTTTTGGTTCTATATAGAGGCGTTTTAGGTCCATATACTTTATGAAGCGAGCCACTGAACCCTTTTTGGTTCTATATAGAGGCGTGTTCGGGCCATATACTGTATGAAGCGAACCACTGAACCCTTTTTGGTTCTATATAGAGGCGTGTTAGGGCCATATACTTTATGAAGCGAGCCACTGAACCCTTTTTGGTTCTATATAGAGGCGTGTTAGGGCCATATAATTTATGAAGCGAGCCACGGAACCCTTTTTGGTTCTATATAGAGGTGTGTTAGGGCCATATACTTTATGAAGCGAGCCACGGAACCCTTTTTGGTTCTATATAGAGGCGTGTTAGGGCCATATACTGTATGAAGTGAGCCACTGAACCCTTTTTGGTTCTATATAGAGGCGTTTTAGGTCCATATACTTTATGAAGCGAGCCACTGAACCCTTTTTGGTTCTATATAGAGGCGTGTTCGGGCCATATACTGTATGAAGCGAGCCACTGAACCCTTTTTGGTTCTATATAGAGGCGTGTTAGGGCCATATACTGTATGAAGCGAGCCACTGAACCCTTTTTGGTTCTATATAGAGGCATGTTAGGGCCATATACTTTATGAAGTGAGCCACTGAACCCTTTTTGGTTCTATATAGAGGCATGTTAGGGCCATATACTTTATGAAGTGAGCCACTGAACCCTTTTTGGTTCTATATAGAGGCATGTTAGGGCCATATACTTTATGAAGCGAGCCACTGAACCCTTTTTGGTTCTATATAGAGGCGTGTTAGGGCTATATACTGAATGAAGTGAGCCACTGAACCCTTTTTGGTTCTATATAGAGGCGTGTTAGGGCTATATACTGTATGAAGCGAGCCACTGAACCCTTTTTGGTTTCTGTATAGCACTATTTCTTACACAAAGTCCCTAGCTGGATGCAGCAGCCTGAAGTACACACACAATGTGGGTGCTTTGTGGTCCTAAAACCTTTTTGAGACCCATTAGACCCTTTTTGGTTCTATATAGTTCCATTTCCTCTAGCACTATATATGGAGCTGTGAGGCCTGCTGGCCTACTGCCACTACCCCTGGGGGTTCACAGCAGGAGAGCTAGGCAAAACCCAGGGAAATTAGCATGGCGACTAACAAGTAAAAATGTGGTGCTTTAAAATGTGAGAAAATGAAAAGGACAGAGATAGGAACTGAAGAATTGCAGAGTGTGTAGTGTGGTGTACCCATCTTTATTGTTGTGTAAGCAGTCCCAACCGAGAGCCGCTGAAATTGATCTAAACAATCTGCCTCCACAGCTTGACAAAGTGGCTTTTGTTCATAGCGTCCTTTCTTCTCTCTGTTCCACCACATAAAACATACTGTAGTCACACATCACCACAGAAAACATACTGCAGTCACACATCCACCACAGAAAACATACTGTAGTCACATATCACCACAGAAAACATACTGCAGTCACACATCCACCACAGAAAACATACTGTAGTCACACATCCACCACAGAAAACATACTGTAGTCACATATCACCACAGAAAGCATACTATAGTCACACATCCACCACAGAAAACATACTGCAGTCACACATCCACCACAGAAAGCATACTGCAGTCACACATCCACCACAGAAAACATACTGTAGTCACATATCACCACAGAAAACATACTGTAGTCACATATCACCTCAGAAAGCATACTATAGTCACACATCCACCACAGAAAACATACTGCAGTCACACATCCACCACAGAAAACATACTGTAGTCACACATCCACCACAGAAAACAAACTGAAGTCACACATCCACCACAGAAAACATACTGTAGTCACATATCACCTCAGAAAGCATACTATAGTCACACATCCACCACAGAAAACATACTGTAGTCACACATCCACAACAGAAAACATACTGTAGTCACACATCCACCACAGAAAACATACTATAGTCACACATCCACCACAGAAAGCATACTATAGTCACACATCCACCACAGAAAACATACTGTAGTCACATATCACCACAGAAAACATACTGTAGTCACACATCCACCACAGAACACATACTGTAGTCTCACATCCACCACAGAAAGCATACTATAGTCACACATCCACCACAGAAAGCATACTATAGTCACACATCCACCACAGAAAGCATACTATAGTCACACATCCACCACAGAAAGCATACTATAGTCTCACATCCACCACAGAAAACATACTGTAGTCACACATCCACCACAGAACACATACTATAGTCACACATCCACCACAGAAAACAAACTGAAGTCACACATCTAAATGTGTTGCTTTGTCCTTCTGCGGAGTGAACTGTAATCTGGTACCATAGTGCATAAATATTATAATGTACATCGGCGATGTCAGGACAATGTGGAGATTTACAGACTAGCTTGTTATGGCCCAATCATTCTGGTACAAGAACAGGTAATCACTATATTTACAACCACACCAAGCTAAAAACGTAGCGACACAAGCAGCATCATTGTCAACAGCAACAATGAAGATGTCTTGTTAATCCTGTACAGACCTACTCTGGCAGCCAGTATCTGCATGTGTTGCATAGTGATAGTCCACTGCTTTGGCCTTTTGTTCTGGGGATCAGTATGTGAAAATAACGAGGTCTATGGTGAGACATGTCCACACAATTTGCAATATCTTCTTGTTACCTTTGTGATCTAAGTAAAGGGGTGAATCATGGCTATGTAGCTTTGACAACAATTTATGACATGTTTATGTCATGAGTGGCTATGACCCTTTCATGATAATTTATGACATGTTATACCATTGTAATAACATTACGTGTTATGTAGCCCTTATGAGGTTAATAACACAATATGAGTTTGACATTGTTAGATTACTTGTTAATCTAACAAGTAATCCACCACAATCCATAACAAGTAATCCTCTAACGAGTAAACTAATCTAACAATTACTTGTTAGATATTATTGCACGGAACTAGAAGCACAAGCATTTCGCTACACTCGCATTAACATCTGCTAACCATGTGTATGTGACCAATACAATTTGATTTGATTTTGCATGGTTAGCCCTCTGACTCGAGCGTGCCATCCATATTCTTTCCTATGTTTAGTGAGGGTCATGGTCTCAGTACATATATAGTATTTCCTGTTTAGTGAGGGTCATGGTCTCAGTACATATATAGTATTTCCTGTTTAGTGAGGGTCATGGTCTCAGTACATATATAGTATTTCCTGTCTATTGAGGGTCATGGTCTCAGTACATCTATAGTATTTCCTGTTTAGTGAGGGTCATGGTCTCAGTACATATATAGTATTTCCTGTTTAGTGAGGGTCATGGTCTCAGTAAATATATAGTATTTCCTGTTTAGTGAGGGTCATGGTCTCAGTACATATATAGTATTTCCTGTCTATTGAGGGTCATGGTCTCAGTACATCTATAGTATTTCCTGTTTAGTGAGGGTCATGGTCTCAGTACATATATAGTATTTCCTGTCTATTGAGGGTCATGGTCTCAGTACATCTATAGTATTTCCTGTTTGGTGAGGGTCATGGTCTCAGTACATATATAGTATTTCCTGTTTAGTGAGGGTCATGTTCTCAGTACATCTATAGCATTTCCTGTTTAGTGAGGGTCATGGTCTCAGTACATCTATAGTATTTCCTGTTTAGTGAGGGTCATGGTCTCAGTACATATATAGTATTTCCTGTTTAGTGAGGGTCATGTTCTCAGTACATCTATAGTATTTCCTGTTTAGTGAGGGTCATGTTCTCAGTACATCTATAGTATTTCCTGTCTATTGAGGGTCATGGTCTCAGTACATATATAGTATTTCCTGTTTAGTGAGGGTCATGGTCTCAGTACATCTATAGTATTTCCTGTTTAGTGAGGGTCATGTTCTCAGTACAGTCCATGTTAGCAGAACATTGCAGAGAGTGATGACGCTTAGGGGCAATAGGCATCATGAAAAGCGTGACACTGATTCGACATCAGCACTCCTACTCTGAAAGGCTTTGTAAATACTGAGCCAGATCTGCATGTGATGTTTGGGATGAAAACTAAACGCCTCAGCCGTTGATGTCCTTGAACTTGTGTTTAATGAATTCTAATTACATTAGGGATGGGGGGAGCACATGAGGAGACAGCTTTTACACTTTGCTGATTAGAGTGAAAAATATATGCATACTTGTTTATTTTTTTTGCGTTGAAAAGCTCATTAACTTCTCTCTGGCTGAATGTGGACATGTAAGGGGATGGGGAAGATGTTGACGTGATGTTTTTTTAGTCTGTTGGTGATCAAAAATAGCTTATATTCACAGGGAGGGGATTTATCCTGATTAATCAGGACTTGTTATTCTGACCTTTATCCTCCATTCATATACAATAGAAACTGATCTATCTCTATAGCCTACATTGATTTTCCTGATTAATCAGGACTTGTTATTCAGGCCTTTATCCTCCATTCATATACAATAGAAACTGATCTATCTCTATAGCCTACATTGATTTTCCTGATTTGACTTCCTGATGTGATTTTCCTGATGTTCTATGTTGTCCTGATCACAACCATGACTCACTTTGTAGGAATCTGTTCAGAACATGTCTTTATCTTGTCCCTAGCCGTGTTGAATAAATATCAGACATGAGTTTGCTTCTTGCTTGGCCATAACTGATTTAATGAATAAACATACGTTTTGATTATTGATTATTTACGCTTGAAATGAAGGTTATGCCCCCCCGGAATTGATAGAGACAGCTTAGTGCACGACATTTGAATATTTGGATCTAAGCGCTGCAAATGATTTTGATTGAATATCACCTTGTCATAGATAAGCATATTGATCGTTGAACAATGTAGAGAATCAAGCTGAATTAGCTAACGTGTTGTCTTCAAAGCTTGCTGTCCTTGCTGTCAGGGTAGCTGGCTTGCATAACAAACAGATTTCTTTCAGCATATCATTTGGGTTGGTTGACCTTTCCATCATCTACTGAAATGACATTGCATTGCAGAAACAGATATGTTTTAAAACCACTCCCCTTTTGAAGCCTACAGAACCTTTGCTGGAAGGTGGGCAGGAAGAAAGGCAGGCAGGCAGGCAGGCAGACAGACAGACAGACAGACAGACAGACAGACAGACAGACAGACAGACAGACAGACAGACAGGCAGGCAGGCAGGCAGGCAGGCAGGCAGACAGACAGACAGACAGACAGACAGACAGACAGACAGACAGACAGACAGACAGACAGACAGACAGACAGACAGACAGACAAACGGACAGGGAGACAGACAAACGGACAGGGAGACAAACAGGGAGACAAACAGGGAGACAAACAGACAGACGGACAGACAGACGGGCAGACAGACGGACAGGCATGCAGGCAGGGAAACAAATAGGCAGACAAGCAAACAGGCAGACAGACAGACAGACAGACAGACAGACAGACAGACAGACAGACAGACAGACAGACAGACAGACAGACAGACAGACAGACAGACAGACAGACAGACAGACAGGGAGGGAGGGAGGGAGGGAGGGAGGGAGGGAGGGAGGGAGGGAGGGAGGGAGGGAGGGAGGGAGGGAGGGAGGGAGGGAGGGAGGGAGGGAGGGAGGGAGGGAGGGAGGAGCTCTTCCACTGCGTATCAGACAGGAACATTGACAATGATGTGATTTGGGTACAATAGGCCAGACAGGCTATTCAGGGTTAGATTTTGAGGGGGCTTGGGAGCGAGCTCTTGGCCCTTAAAACCTCACTCCCTTGTTCCTCTGCAGTGAGTTTCTCTCCAGCAAGCCAGTCAGACCTGGGTTCAAACACTTTTCGAAATCACTTTGATTACTTTATCTGTGCTTGATTGATCTTGCCTGGCTTAACAAGCCAATAGGATAGTCAAAGTTCCTGAAAGATCTTGAATAGTAGGTCTGCCCCAGCTGAGCTCCCCATCTTGCTCCTTTGCTGCAGAGCAGAGCGCAACTGAATAGACGGCAGCCATTGTATGCCCAGATAATGCTCTTCAATCTTCCTTAATATCACCAAGGCAGATACAGCTCAGAGACCTCAGGGTGAAAAGGACTTTTATTTTTCTTCTTCGCCTCATATATCGAAAATATATCAGATTAAAGGAACTGTGAGGGTATTGTACTCCTTTCTCTTATATTTCTGACTTTAAAAGGGCTTTTGGATATGGTCCGTCAATTCAAAATGTTGTTGTCCGTCGCTTGGCAGTGACACCGGGGCGTTAGAAATGCCAACGGGCAACAGGCTTATACGTTACGACTAATAAATAGTCCATGTTAAAAAGACAGGCTTATATGTTATGACTAATAAATAGTCCATGTTAAAAAGACAGGCTTATATGTTATGACTAATAAATAGTCCATGTTAAAAAGACAGGCTTATATGTTATGACTAATAAATAGTCCATGTTAAAAAGACAGGCTTATACGTTATGACTAATAAATAGTCCATGTTAAAAAGACAGGCTTATATGTTATGACTAATAAATAGTCCATGTTAAAAAGACAGGCTTATATGTTATGACTAATAAATAGTCCATGTTAAAAAGACAGGCTTATATGTTATGACTAATAAATAGTCCATGTTAAAAAGACAGGCTTATATGTTATGACTAATAAATAGTCCATGTTAAAAAGACAGGCTTATATGTTATGACTAATAAATAGTCCATGTTAAAAAGACAGGCTTATATGTTATGACTAATAAATAGTCCATGTTAAAAAGACAGGCTTATACGTTATGACTAATAAATAGTCCATGTTAAAAAGACAGGCTTATATGTTATGACTAATAAATAGTCCATGTTAAAAAGACAGGCTTATATGTTATGACTAATAAATAGTCCATGTTAAAAAGACAGGCTTATATGTTATGACTAATAAATAGTCCATGTTAAAAAGACAGGCTTATATGTTATGACTAATAAATAGTCCATGTTAAAAAGACAGGCTTATATGTTATGACTAATAAATAATCCATGTTAAAAAGACAGGCTTATATGTTATGACTAATAAATAGCCCATGTTAAAAAGACAGGCTTATATGTTATGACTAATAAATAGTCCATGTTAAAAAGACAGGCTTATATGTTATGACTAATAAATAGTCCATGTTAAAAAGACAGGCTTATATGTTATGACTAATAAATAGCCCATGTTAAAAAGACAGGCTTATATGTTATGACTAATAAATAGTCCATGTTAAAAAGACAGGCTTATATGTTATGACTAATAAATAATCCATGTTAAAAAGACAGGCTTATATGTTATGACTAATAAATAGTCCATGTTAAAAAGACAGGCTTATATGTTATGACTAATAAATAGTCCATGTTAAAAAGACAGGCTTATATGTTATGACTAATAAATAGTCCATGTTAAAAAGACAGGCTTATATGTTATGACTAATAAATAGTCCATGTTAAAAAGACAGGCTTATATGTTATGACTAATAAATAGTCCATGTTATAAAGACAGGCTTATACGTTATGACTAATAAATAATCCATGTTATAAAGACAGGCTTATACGTTATGACTAATAAATAGTCCATGTTAAAAAGACAGGCTTATATGTTATGACTAATAAATAATCCATGTTAAAAAGACAGGCTTATATGTTATGACTAATAAATAGTCCATGTTAAAAAGACAGGCTTATATGTTATGACTAATAAATAGTCCATGTTAAAAAGACAGGCTTATATGTTATGACTAATAAATAGTCCATGTTAAAAAGACAGGCTTATATGTTATGACTAATAAATAGTCCATGTTAAAAAGACAGGCTTATACGTTATGACTAATAAATAGTCCATGTTATAAAGACAGGCTTATATGTTATGACTAATAAATAGTCCATGTTAAAAAGACAGGCTTATACGTTATGACTAATAAATAGTCCATGTTAAAAAGACAGGCTTATACGTTATGACTAATAAATAGTCCATGTTAAAAAGACAGGCTTATATGTTATGACTAATAAATAGTCCATGTTATAAAGACAGGCTTATACGTTATGACTAATAAATAATCCATGTTATAAAGACAGGCTTATACGTTATGACTAATAAATAGTCCATGTTAAAAAGACAGGCTTATATGTTATGACTAATAAATAATCCATGTTAAAAAGACAGGCTTATATGTTATGACTAATAAATAGTCCATGTTAAAAAGACAGGCTTATATGTTATGACTAATAAATAATCCATGTTATAAAGAGGGAGGGACCATCAAGGCTGTTGTACTGTACAACTTGATTTAATTGAGTTTGTTTGACAATTGTTACCAAAGACTTAATATTGGGGACATGGTAACCTGCAGGGGCTAGGCCTCTGTCCCAAATGGCACCCTGTTCTCAAATGTAGTGCACTACTTTTGACCAGAGCCCTATGGGATACCCTATGGGCCCTGTTCAAAAGTAGTGCACTATATACGGAATAGGTTGCCATTTGGGACATGGTTTAGCTGTGTGGTATGGTAATCAATTATTTACATTGGGCCGACGGTGGAGATGTTGTATGGCTAATTGAACACATTAATGGTGCATGGCTCTGCGGCTGGGCGACTGAGACGTGCACATTAAGAAACAATTAATTTTCAATACTTACGCCACTCTTGGCTGCCTCCACAGCTCCCAGTATAACAAGGAGCTGCATGGGCATCCATTTCAAGCTTCATTTGGATGGCGTGCAGGGCAGAGCGTTCTGGGAAGGGCCGTACATGGGAAACAGAGTGCAGTAGAATGGTACACATGATATAGTCCCCTGGAGATTGTAAACAGTTTGTCCTTATTGAACCAACTGCCATTTCCATTCCGTCATGTGTATCGAACATGTTGTTATTCAGTCTTGGCCTCTCTGATCTCTAATAAACGGTGTCCGTGGTAGATCGTGGACCCTATGTGACAGTCTGAACCACAGGTGGTCATGGAGAAGGACAGGATAACAACCCTGGTGCAAACTTTGGGCAGGCAGGCAGGCAGGCAGGCAGGCAGGCAGGCAGGCAGGCAGGCAGGCAGGCAGGCAGGCAGGCAGGCAGGCAGGCATGAACTCTGTCTGCTCAACCAAACGTTCTGTCGGACGAGGTTTTCAGTTCAGATGACCTGTTCATTTGTTTGTCGTCTGCTATGCAGACCTTCTGACTTGGAAATACTGTTGTAACTGGAAGGCTAATGTGTAGCAACTTTTAGGAACATGTCTAGCTTTTTAGTAGCCATTTTTATACTCAAATAACTTTTGAGCCTGGAGTATGGTAGAATTTTTTAAGAGTGTGTTATATTCAGGGTTGTGGAGTAACTGTCTGATTACATGTCTGATTACAAAAAAACTGTAACTGTAATCAGTTACGTTACCAGAAACAGTATTGTTTATCAGATAACAGATACTTTTAAAAAACAACATGATTTCTTCTTGGATTACTTTTAAAATCAGAAAGGATGTTTGTGAAAAGCTAATGAAAACATTATGTGTTGAAGGTACTGAACTGTCTGTTCAAGCAGTTGGCAAACAGTTTGCACACTCATTGGTACAACACAAGACATGCAACCAGAGGTTATCCAACAGTACCCAGGTCCAGAACAGAAGCTGGGAAACGCACAGTATTAAATAGAGCCATGACTACATGGAACTCTCTGGTAACCCAGGTAACTCAAGCTAGCAATGAAAGATTCAAACCCTGATTAAAGAACCCCTTCCATCACAAAGGGACTGTGAGGAGACACAGAATTTCATTTATATTGTATTGTAATTGCACTGTACTATGTATTAGACCTAGATCTTGTGTGTATCTACTGATATGTAGACTGTGTGTGATGTTTTAAATGTATGTAGTTCAGTCCTTCACTAAAAATGTTCTGTACTATGCAATATGTCATGTTTCATTGTGGACACCAGGAAGAGTAGCTGCTGCTTTTAGCAGGGCTAATGGGGATCCTAATAAATACCAATACCAAATGACAACTTTCTGTTTTGTCAATGACATTCAATTCACCATGGAAAAAAGGTGCAAGTTTAAGTTTGTTCCACTTGAGCGAGTCTGACCAAAACTCAGAGACCACTATGATGACATATCAAATGATGGCCACAAGTCAGAAACCATTATGATGACATATCAAATGATGGCCACAAGTTAGAGACCACTATGATGACATATCAAATGATGGCCACAAGAAAGAAACCATTATGATGACATATCAAATGATGGCCACAAGTCAGAAACCATTATGATGACATAAAATGATGGCCACAAGTCAGAGAACACTATGATGACATATCAAATGCATTTGATGGTTCCTTTTTGTCTTCTTCTAATGCATCTTGAGGGAATAGTAATCCAAAAGTAGCTACAAGTAATCAGATTACGTTATTGAGTTTGGGGTAATTCAAAAGTTATATTACTGATTACAGTTTTGGACAGGTAACCAGTAACTGTAACAGATTACATTTAGAAAGTAATCTATCCAACCCTGGAATGTTATACAGTAGTTTGGGAAAATGGGAGGTATATCCTATCACGTTCAATACTTCAGGCAAGACTAAGTGGGAAAGAACGTTCGACACACTTGTGATAGCTTCACACCCCCTCAGAAACCCCACACCTGCCATTCACCCACTTTTGGCACTTCCTACATATTCAGGCAGCACTTCCTACATATTCAGGCAGCACTTCCTACATATTCAGGCAGCACTTCCCAGTAAGACTGAATTCAATTGTCAATACGACCAAGAATGGTTGTGTGGGAAAATCTCTAACTACCACTATGTAATGAGAGTGAGTGTAGTAGTTTAATAAGCAGTATTAAAACAACAAAACAATAGTAGTCCTTCATGTCGCTGGAGGAGAAGGGAAGGGGATTGGTGAGAGGAAGAGAGATGGGAGGGGAATTGGTGAGAGGGAGGGAGAAGGGAGGAGAATTGGTGAAAGGAAGAGAGAAGGGAGAAGAATTGGTGAGAGGGAATTGGTGAGAGGAAGGGAGAAGGGAATTGGTGAGAGGAAGGGAGAAGGGAGGGGAATTGGTGAGAGGAAGGTTGGAAAGTCATACAGCAATGTCTTTGTATGTTGAGAAGAGGGGATTGGAAGTCATAGAACACGTGTCTGTATCTAGGATTGTCGTCTTGTAATGTGACTGGGTGTATGTTTTTATTTAACCTTTATTAAACTAGGCAAGTCAGTTGAGAACAAATTCTTATTTACAATGACGGCCTACCGGGGAACAGTGGCCTTGTTCAGGGGTAGAATGACAGATTTCTACCTTGTCAGCTCGGGGATTTGAACTAGCAACCTTGTGGTTACTGGCCCAACACTCTAACCACTAGACTACCTGCCACCCCGATCACTAGACTACCTGCCACCCCAACCACTAGACTACATGCCACCCCAACCACTAGTCTACATGCCACCCCAACCACTAGACTACCTGCCACCCCAACCACTAGACTACATGCCACCCCAACCACTAGGCTACCTGCCACCCCAACCACTAGACTACCTGCCACCCCAACCACTAGACTACCTGCCACCCCAACCACTAGGCTACCTGCCACCCCAACCACTAGACTACCTGCCACCCCAACCACTAGACTACCTGCCACCCCAACCACTAGACTACCTGCCACCCCAACCACTAGGCTACCTGCCACCCCAACCACTAGGCTACCTGCCACCCCAACCACTAGACTACCTGCCACCCCAACCACTAGACTACCTGCCACCCTAACCACTAGACTACCTGCCACCCCAACCACTAGACTACCTGCCACCCCAACCACTAGACTACCTGCCACCCCAACCACTAGACTACCTGCCACTCCAACCACTAGGCTACCTGCCACCCCAACCACTAGACTACCTGCCACCCCAACCACAAGACTACCTGCCACCCCAACCACTAGACTACCTGCCACCCCAACCACTAGACTACCTGCCACCCCAACCACTAGACTACCTGCCACCCCAACCACTAGGCTACCTGCCACCCCAACCACTAGGCTACCTGCCACCCCAACCACTAGACTACCTGCCACCCCAACCACTAGACTACCTGCCACCCCAACCACTAGACTACCTGCCACCCCAACCACTAGACTACCTGCCACCCCAACCACTAGACTACCTGCCACCCCAACCACTAGGCTACCTGCCACTCCAACCACTCGACTACCTGCCACCCCAACCACTGGACTACCTGCCACCCCAACCACTAGACTACCTGCCACCCCAACCACTAGACTACCTGCCACCCCAACCACTAGACTACCTGCCACCCCAACCACTAGACTACCTGCCACCCCAACCACTAGACTACCTGCCACCCCAACCACTAGACTACCTGCCACCCCAACCACTAGACTACCTGCCACCCCAACCACTAGACTATCTGCCACCCCAAAAACTAGACTACCTGCCACCCCAACCACTAGACTACCTGCCACCCCAACCACTAGACTACCTGCCACCCCAACCACTAGGCTACCTGCCACTCCAACCACTAGACTACCTGCCACCCCAACCACTAGACTACCTGCCACCCCAACCACTAGACTATATGCCACCCCAAAAACTAGACTACCTGCCACCCCAACCACTAGACTACCTGCCACCCCAACCACTAGGCTACCTGCCACCCCAACCACTAGACTACCTGCCACCCCAACCACTAGACTACCTGCCACCCCAACCACTAGGCTACCTGCCACCCCAACCACTAGACTACCTGCCACCCCAACCACTAGACTACCTGCCACCCCAACCACTAGACTACCTGCCACCCCAACCACTAGACTACCTGCCACCCCAACCACTAGACTACCTGCCACCCCAACCACTAGGCTACCTGCCACCCCAATCACTAGACTACCTGCCACCCCAACCACTAGACTACCTGCCACCCCAACCACTAGACTACCTGCCACCCCAACCACTAGACTTCCTGCCACCCCAACAACTAGGCTACCTGCCACCCCAACCACTAGGCTACCTGCCACCCCAACCACTAGACTACCTGCCACCCCATGTATAATATGGGTTAAATATTTAATACATTCAATGTTCAAAAAGAAAGAGAGAAAAACAACATTATAGATTGTAGCCTTTGTCCTCATTTACATAAAGCCACGGTCCCTGGAAGCTTCACTAGCGTTGGTACGATTGATTGTCTGTTTGTGTTTGGGATGTTTGATGCCTGGGAAGCATGACCCTATAAAGTATGTTACTTTGTATACAACATAATAGACCATCTCTGATTTCAATACCTCTGGGGTCTGGAGCGTTGTGCCTTTCTAACAGAGCACTCTATGTAACGTTAGATGTGTTAGCTAGTGTCTACAACACCTCCTGCTACAGTACTGGAGCCAGGGCCAGGATTCATGGCATGTCTCAGAGTAGGAATGCTGATTTAGGATCATGTTTTTCCTCTTAGATCATAGAGAATGATATTACATGGACATTACACCTGATCCTAGATCAGTTTTTCCTCTTAGATCATAGTTAATGATATTACATGAACATTACACCTGATCCTAGATCATTATTTCCTCTTAGATCATAGTTAATGATATTACATGAATATAGACAGTTCATAGACTGTTCTCTCTGCTACCGCACGGTACCGGAGCGCCAAGTCTAGGTCCAATAAGCTTCTCAATAGCTTCTACCCCCAAGCCATAAGACTCCTGAACAGCTACTGAAATGACAACCCAGACTATTTGCATCCCCCTCTTTTACGCTGCTGGTATTTTCTGCTTATTCTCTATACATAGTCACTTTTAGTCTACCTATGTACAGGTACATATTGCCTCTGCTGTCTCGACTGGCCGGTGCCCCCGCACATTGACTCTGTACCGGTGCCCTCGCACATTGACTCTTACCTGTGCCCCCTGTGTATAGCCATGTTATTGTTATTTTACTGCTGCTCTATAATTATTTGTTACTTTTATTTCTTATTTTTTACTTATCTATTTTTTACTTAACGTGTATTTTTCTTAAAACTGCGTTGTTGGTTAAGGGCTTGTAAGTAAGCATTTCACTGTGAAGTCTACACCTGTTGTATTCGGCGCACGTGACAAATACAATTCCTCTTAGATCACAGTTAATGATATTACATGGATATTACACCTGATCCTAGGTCAGCAGTACTCTGGGATGCTGTATGGGTACTGCTCCGAGTACACATCTCAGATTACTATCTAGCCTCAGGCTATGAAATTCATGACCCGAGTCCACATCTCAGATTACTATCTAGCCTCAGGCTATGAAATTCATGACCCGAGTCCACATCTCAGATTACTATCTAGCCTCAGGCTATGAAATTCATGACCCGAGTCCACATCTCAGATTACTATCTAGCCTCAGGCTATGAAATTCATGACCTAACTACACATCTCAGATTACTATCTAGCCTCAGGCTATGAAATTTATGACCCGAGTCCACATCTCAGATTACTATCTAGCCTCAGGCTATGAAATTCATGACCCGAGTACACATCTCAGATTACTATCTAGCCTCAGGCTATGAAATTCATGACCTAACTACACATCTCAGATTAATATCTAGCCTCAGGCTATGAAATTCATGACCCGAGTCCACATCTCAGATTACTATCTACACATCTCAGATTACTATCTAGCCCCAGGCTAGGAAATTCATGACCCGAGTACACAACTCAGATTACTATCTAGCCTCAGGCTATGAATCCGGCGGGGGAACCAACAAGTGTTAGTTTGGATTGCTGTAGTGTCAGCAATATGTGGACGTTGCCAGGCAGGACATTTTTATCTTGTAGTTAGGTTTGTTATATTTTCATGCATATTTGGTGTCATCGGTTAGTTGTGTGGTGTTGTTTTCGATTTGACTGACGTCGCCCTAGCAGTCTAGCTGGTGCTCCCTCCCTCCCACCTTCTCTTTCCCTTTCCTTTTCAACTGGCCGCAGGCCGCCTCTCATGACGCTCAAAAAAGCAGTTTCATATTCATCAAAACAGTTTGAGGACAAAGAGAAAAGAGAGATGTAATCTATTATATGAAATAAGTTCTTCTTAATGGCATTACAAAATGGGATCCTTTTCATCGCAAATGGAAAATTGTGCTTTGAGGCTTTCATTAAAATTCATGACATTTTGAAGACGGAGAAAGACGTTCTTGTTGGGTGTGAAGCTGCTTTTCCCTCTCTCTCCTGTATTGATCCAATGAAATGCTATTACAGTGTGTTGTCTACGTGCTCTGAAGTCTGACGTTCGGTCTACAAATTGCCCCAGTGAGTTTTTGAATGTTGATTCATGTTGAAATATATACAAAGTGAGGTAGACTAATGTTACTGTAGATACAGTGGTATTTACAGAGTATCTTAGGGTGTGTAGACTGGAGTGACTGGCATACTACTGTCCTTTATAGCAGCATCTTAACTCACAAACCACAGTCTATCATTTACTTGCTGTCAAACTGGTTAACATGTTATTGGTTACTTGGAGGTTTCTTCCCTTCATTCCTTTATAGCACCATGCAACCAGGATCACCTAGAGTGTGGTAACATTGGTGTTAGTCCAGCACAGAATACTGTGTGTCTATATATAGTTTTAAACTAGTTGTACTATATACTCTAGTTATCATTCCCCATTGTCTATATATAGTTTTAAACTAGTTGTACTATATACTCTAGTTATCATTCCCCATTGTCTATATATAGTTTTAAACTAGTTGTACTATATACTCTAGTTATCATTCCCCATTGTCTATATATAGTTTTAAACTAGTTGTACTATATACTCTAGTTATCATTCCCCATTGTCTATATATAGTTTTAAACTAGTTGTACTATATACTCTAGTTATCATTCCCCATTGTCTATATATAGTTTTTTTTAAATATTTTTTTTCACCTTTATTTAACCAATTAGGCCAGTTGAGAACAAGTTCTCATTTACAACTGCGACCTGGCCAAGATAACGCAAAGCAGTGCGACACAAACAACAACACAGAGTTACACATGGGATAAACAAACGTACAGTCAATAACACAATAGAAAAATCTATACACAGTGTGTGCAAATGTGGTAAGATTAGGGAGGTAAGGCAATAAATAGGCCATAGTGGCGAAATAATTACAATCTAGCATTAACACTGGAGTGATAGATGTGCAGAAGATGAATGTGCAAGTAGAGATACTGGGGTGCAAAGGAACAAAAAAAAATATATATATATATGGGATGAGGTAGGTGGTTGGGCTTTATACAGATGGGCTGTGTACAGGTGCAATGATCGGTAAGCTGCTCTGAAAGCTGATGCTTAAAGTTAGTGAGGGAGATATAAGACTCCAGCTTCAGTGATTTTTGCAATTCATTCCAGTCATTGGCAGCAGAGAACTAGAAGGAAAAGCGGCCAAAGTAGGAATTGGCTTTGGGGGTGACCAGTGAAATATACCTGCTGGAGCGTGTGCTACAGGTGGGTACTGCTATGGTGACAAGTGAGCTGAGATAAGGCGGGGCTTTACCTATCAAAGACTTATAGATGACCTGGAGCCAGTGGGTTTGGCGACGAATATGAAGCAAGGGCCAGCCAACAAGAGCATACAGGTCGCAGTGGTGGGTAGTATATGGGGCTTTGGTGACAAAACAGATGGCACTGTGATAGACTACATCCAGTTTGCTGAGTAGAGTGTTGGAGGCTATTTTGTAAATGTCATCGCCGAAGTCAAGGATCGGTAGGATAGTCAGTTTTACGAGGGTATGTTTGGCAGCGTGAGTGAATGATGTTTTTTTGCAAAATAGGAAGCCGATTCTAGATTTATTTTTGGATTGGAGATGCTTAATGTGAGTCTGGAGTCTGGAGTTTTCAGTCTAACCAGACACCTAGGTATTTATAGTTGTCCACATATTCTAAGTCAGAACCGTCCAGAGTAGTGATGCTGGACGGGTGGGCAGGTGCGGGCAGCGATCGGTTGAAGAGCATGCACTTAGTTTTACTGGCGTTTAAGAGCAGTTGGAGGCCACGGAAGGAGTGTTGTATGGCACTGAAGCTCATCTGGAGGTGTGTTCAGGCAGTGTCCAGAGAAGGGCCAGATGTATACAGAATGGTGTCGTCTGCATAGAGGTGGATCAGAGAATCACCAGCAGCAAGAGCGACATCATTGATGTATATAGAGAAAAGAGTCAGCCCGAGAATTGAACCCTGTGGCACCCCATTAGAGACTGCCAGAGGTCCGGACAACAGGTCCTCCAATTTGACACACTGAACTCTATCTGAGAAGTAGTTGGTGAAACAGGCGAGGAAGTCATTTGAGAAACCAAGGCTGCTGAGTCTGCTGATAAGAATGTGGTGATTGACAGAGTCGAAAGCCTTGGCCAGGTCGATGAAGACGGCTGCACAGTATTGTCTTTTATCGATGCCGGTTATGATATCGTTGAGACCTTGAGTGTGGCTGAGGTGCACCCATGACCAGCTCTGAAACCAGATTGCATAGCGGAGAAGGTATGGTGGGATTCGAAATGGTCAGTAATCTGTTTGTTAACTTGGCTTTCTAAGACTTTAGAAAGGCAGGGTAGGATATATATAGGTCTGTAGCAGTTTGGGTCTAGAGTGTCTCCCCCTTTGAAGAGGGGGATGACTGCGGCAGCTTTCCAATCTTTAGGGATCTCAGACGATACGAAAGAGAGGTTGAACAGGCTAGTAATAGGGATTGCAACTTTTGCAGCAGGTATAATTTTAGAAAGACAAGGTCCAGATTGTCTAGCCCAGCTGATTTGTAGGGGTCCAGATTTGGCCGGCTCTTTCAGAACATCAGCTATCTGGATTTGGGTGAATGAGAAATGGGGGAGGCTTGGGCAAGTTGCTGTGGCAGGTGCAGAGCCGTTGACCAGGGTAGGGGTAGCCAGGTCGAAAGCATGGCCAGCCGTAGAAAAATTATTATTGAAATTCTCGATATCGTAGATTTATCAGTGGTGACAGTGTTTTCTAGCCTCAGTGCAGTGGGCAGCTGGGAGGAGGTGCTCTTATTCTCCATGGATTTTACAGTGTCCCAGAACTTTTGTGAGTTTGTGCTACAGGACGAACATTTCTGTTTGAAAAAGCTAGCCTTTGCTTTCCTAACTGCCTTACACCTAATGTCTGAAGGTGTAACTTGGATGACATGTAGATGTAAAAAGATACAGCGTCCCACTTGTGTTCAATGCCTGAGGAAAGGCTCTTCAACAGCTTATGTAAGTAATGCTGCAAACCCTCCTCCTCATACACACTTGGTTGCTTTGACATCACAGCGTTAGTTTCCCTACAAATGCAGTATAAGCCTACTCTTATGAAGGGTTCTTCAGCTGACCCTGTAGGAGAACCCTTTTTGGGTCCAGGTATAACCCTTTTTTCTAAGACTGTATCACTATCAACATTACTACTTTGATATTCCTTCCATTGTACTCTTACTCTTCAGTATCAGTCAGTTAACGTTAGTTTGATATCCCATTGTACTGTCTCCTCAGTATCAGTCAGTTAACGTTAGTTTGATATCCCATTGTACTGTCTCCTCAGTATCAGTCAGTTAAAGTTAGTTTGATATCCCATTGTACTGTCTCCTCAGTATCAGTCAGTTAACGTTAGTTTGATATCCCATTGTACTGTCTCCTCAGTATCAGTCAGTTAACGTTAGTTTGATATCCCATTGTACTGTCTCCTCAGTATCAGTCAGTTAACGTTAGTTTGATATCCCATTGTACTGTCTCCTCAGTATCAGTCAGTTAACGTTGGTTTGATATCCCATTGTACTGTTACTCCTCAGTATCAGTCAGTTAACGTTAGTTTGATATCCCATTGTACTGTCTCCTCAGTATCAGTCAGTTAACGTTAGTTTGATATCCCATTGTACTGTCTCCTCAGTATCAGTCAGTTAAAGTTAGTTTGATATCCCATTGTACTGTCTCCTCAGTATCAGTCAGTTAACGTTAGTTTGATATCCCATTGTACTGTCTCCTCAGTATCAGTCAGTTAACGTTAGTTTGATATCCCATTGTACTGTCTCCTGCTCTTGTCAGAGGACATTTGTTGTCACCAGTTGTTTCCTTTTTAATTATTGGGGACGGGAGTCAGGAGAGCATATTTGTTTTAACAAGAGCTCAGTCAATGAGCCAAGACAATTCATGCAGAGTGATCAGAGTGACGAGAGGCATGCCTCTTCTTCATTTTCTTCCCCATGACTAAACTCTCGCAAATTACACTGTGGGCGAGTCCCAAATGGCACCCTATTCCCTATGTAATGCACTACTTTTGACCAGGGCCCATAGTGACTTCATAGGGAATAGGGTGCCATTTGGGATGCGGCCTCTGTGTTCTAAACAGTTGATAAATGAAGGGTGGCAGTCTGAAGCAGTTTGATTTCAGCATCACAACAACATGGGACCTGATTGGTGCAGCATGTGGATGAGCCGACAGAATGAATAATGAGAGTCTCTTTAGATAAAGAGTGTCTGAAGGACTGAGTGTTATAGTGGAACACGGTTGGTTATTATATTATATTAGCTTTCTCTCTATAGCAGCATGTTGTACTGACAAAACACTCTTGATATTATACTGAGTTTCTCTCCATAGCATTCAATGTAGACACAACTAAAATGTTCGATATGAAATAATCTTTCTCTTCACAGTATAGACACAGTGATCAACACATTAGGAACACATGCTTTTTCCATGACACACGTGTACTGACCAGGTGAATCCAGGTGAAAGCTATGATCCCTTATTAATGACACTTGTTAAATCCACTTCAATCAGTGTAGATGAAGGGGAGGAGACCGGTTAAAGAATGATTGTTAAGCCTTGAGACAATTGAGACATTGATTGTGTATGTGTGCCATTCAGAGGGTGAATGGGCAAGACAAAACATTTAAGTGCCTTTGAACGGGGTAGGGTAGTAGGTGCCAGGCGCACCGCCTTGAGTGTGTCAAGAACTGCAACGCTGCTGGGTTTTTCATGCTCAACAGTTTCCTCTGTGTATCAAGAATAGTCCACCACCCAAAGGACAACCAGCCAATTTGACACAACTGTGGGAAGCATTGGAGTCAACATGGGCCAGCATCCCTGTGGAATGCTTTCAACACCTTGTAGAGTCCATGCCCCGACGAATTGATGCTGTTCTGAGGGCAAAAGGGGTTGATGCAAGTCGATATTAGGAAGATGTTCCTAACGTTTTGTGCTCTCAGTGTAGAGTTCAGACATCACATCCTTGATACTGTGTTGTCTTTCCCTGCATAGCATTAATTCATGTCCGTTTCATTGGCTTACTTCTCACTTCCCCCCCATCCTGCTCCACCTATGGATGCTCCCCAACACACTGTTAAACCCCACAGTTGTAAATGTGTATATATTACTATTATAATTATTATCATTATTTTGTCTCATTCACTTCTCTTTTTATTTATTTTACTTTTTTATTTGACCCGCTCTGTGGGAGCCCGGAGCATCAGATTTCCAATATACCCTGCAATTACATCTGTCCCTGTGACTAATACACTCGATCTCTCTATTCTTGAGACTCAACGTTCAAGATATTATACTAGTGTTCTCTCCATGCCATGCAGACGCAAGATGCATGCTTTTTCTCTCGAGATGTCTGCATGGTTTATCTTGTATCACAGCTGTCTGCATGGTTTATCTTGTATCACAGCTGTCTGCATGGTTTATCTTGTATCACAGCTGTCTGCATGGTTTATCTTGTATCACAGCGGTCTGCATGGTTTATCTTGTATCACAGCTGTCTGCATGGTTTATCTTGTATCACAGCTGTCTGCATGGTTTATCTTGTATCACAGCTGTCTGCATGGTTTATCTTGTATCACAGCTGTCTGCATGGTTTATCTTGTATCACATATGTGTGCATTGTTTGTCTTGTATCACAGCTGTCTGCATGGTTTATCTTGTATCACAGCTGTCTGCATGGTTTATCTTGTATCACAGCTGTCTGCATGGTTTATCTTGTATCACATCTGTCTGCATGGTTTATCTTGTATCACAGCTGTCTGCATGGTTTATCTTGTATCACAGCTGTCTGCATGGTTTATCTTGTGTCACAGCTGTCTGCATGGTTCATCTTGTATCACAGCTGTCTGCATGGTTTATCTTGTATCACAGCTGTCTGCATGGTTTATCTGGTATCACAGCTGTCTGCATGGTTTATCTTGTATCACAGCGGTCTGCATGGTTTGTCTTGTATCACAGCTGTCTGCATGGTTTATCTTGTATCACAGCTGTCTGCATGGTTTATCTTGTATCACAGTGGTCTGCATGGTTTATCTTGTATCACAGCTGTCTGCATGGTTTATCTAGTAGTTGAAGCTACTGCATATAGGGCACTACTGTTGACCAGAGCCTTATGGGATACCTTATGACCCTGGTCGAAACTAGAGCACTATTAACTCACAAACGGGGGCCATTGATGTCGCTGCTAAGGATTCTAGCTTTAAACTTAAGGTAATTTCTTGGCATGCCAAATGTCTTGGGAAAGACAAGAGACTCTTTTTAAAATGTTGGATGCTGTTACAAAGGTGCTAAAAAATGTGCCATGTTTCTCACTCGACAGATGCATTGCTTGGCATGGTGGCTCTGGGCTTGGCATCGACCAGCCATCTGCTGGGGTTGTGCGTCCACCCATGCCCTCGCTCGCCACGAGTTGTTTCCCATAGAGTTCCTTTCTAACGTCCCCTAGCTAGCATTAGCGTAATTGGGAAGCCTTATTTAGTCTAAGGGGATCACTAGAGCCTCCCTGTCTGGGTGAGGTAATGTAGACACAGGACCATACTGCTGCTAATCAACCAGCTCCTTTGTTTTCATTGGCTGGGTCTTAGATTTAATCATATGTTTTCTATAGATTTAACCATGTGTTTTCTATAGATTTAACCATATGTTTTCTATAGATTTAAACATGTGTTTTCTATAGATTTAACCATGTGTTTTCTATAGATTTAACCATGTGTTTTCTATAGATTTAACCATGTGTTTTCTATAGATTTAACCATGTGTTTTCTATAGATTTAACCATGTGTTTTCTATAGATTTAACCATGTGTTTTCTATAGATTTAACCATATGTTTTCTATAGATTTAACCATGTTTTCTATAGATTTAACCATATGTTTTCTATAGATTTAACCATGTGTTCTCTATAGATTTAACCATGTGTTTTCTATAGATTTAACCATATGTTTTCTATAGATTTAACCATATGTTTTCTATAGATTTAACCATGTGTTTTCTATAGATTTAACCATGTGTTTTCTATAGATTTAACCACATGTTTTCTATAGATTTAACCATATGTTTTCTATAGATTTAACCATGTGTTTTCTATAGATTTAACCATGTGTTTTCTATAGATTTAACCATGTGTTTTCTATAGATTTAACCATATGTTTTCTATAGATTTAACCATATGTTTTCTGTAGATATAACCATGTTTTCTATAGATTTAACCATATGTTTTCTATAGATTTAACTATGTGTTTCCTATAGATTTAACAATGTCTTTTCTATAGATTTACCATATGTTTCCTATAAGGACCTCAACTGTATAGAGACCTTGTATGATAGTCACAGCAAGGTTGGGTCAATTCCATTTCAAGTCAGTCAATGCAGCCAGGAAGTAAAACTGATATTTAGATTGGGATTCGAGGTTGAAATGGAACTGACTCCAGCCATGAGTCCCTCATGCTACTGCAGTATTTATGAGTACTATCCTTACCTTAACCGTTTTAAATGTCCACCTCAATGGGGTGACATCAGAGATGGGACATCTCAAGGATTCATTTGATACATTTCCCTGCAGTATTTACCACTGTTTCCTCACACTGGAATAAACAACTGCATTAAGTAACTGCAACCACAAAGGTTGACCATGGTATTTATATCAAGGCTATCTCACTGGCATGTCTCTCCTGCATAGCTCTATTGTCAGGTAGCCTTCGCATCGCTGGAAGGGTGAGAGCAACTTTGTGTACGGTATGGAATCTGAAGATTAACATTTCAAGTGAAAAGTATTATTTGTACTTTATAAAAATAAAAATAAATCATTATGCAATAAAATGCATATTCAATGCATTCTGAATTCTCAGTATTTACATATAAACACATTCCTTCAGCAGCTGAGCAAATTCATCACTAAACAGTATCATTCATGTTGACACACAGAAGTCATTTCATCACTAAACAGTATCCATTCATGTTGACACACAGAAGTCATTTCATCACGAAACATTATCCATTCATGTTGACACACAGAAGTCATTTCATCACGAAACATTATCCATTCATGTTGACACACAGAAGTCATTTCATCACTAAACAGTATCATTCATGTTGACACACAGAAGTCATTTCATCACTAAACAGTATCATTCATGTTGACACACAGAAGTCATTTCATCACTAAACAGTATTCATTCATGTTGACACACAGAAGTCATTTCATCACGAAACATTCATTCATGTTGACACACAGAAGTCATTTCATCACGAAACATTATTCATTCATGTTGACACACAGAAGTCATTTCATCACTAAACAGTATCATTCATGTTGACACACAGAAGTCATTTCATCACTAAACAGTATCATTCATGTTGACACACAGAAGTCATTTCATCACTAAACAGTATTCATTCATGTTGACACACAGAAGTCATTTCATCACTAAACAGTATCATTCATGTTGACACACAGAAGTCATTTCATCACTAAACAGTATCCATTCATGTTGACACACAGAAGTCATTTCATCACTAAACAGTATCATTCATGTTGACACACAGAAGTCATTTCATCACTAAACAGTATCATTCATGTTGACACACAGAAGTCATTTCATCACTAAACAGTATCCATTCATGTTGACACACAGAAGTCATTTCATCACTAAACAGTATCATTCATGTTGACACACAGAAGTCATTTCATCACTAAACAGTATCATTCATGTTGACACACAGAAGTCATTTCATCACTAAACAGTATCCATTCATGTTGACACACAGAAGTCATTTCATCACTAAACAGTATCCATTCATGTTGACACACAGAAGTCATTTCATCACTAAACAGTATCATTCATGTTGACACACAGAAGTAATTTCATCACTAAACAGTATTCATTCATGTTGACACACAGAAGTCATTTCATCACTAAACAGTATCCATTCATGTTGACACACAGAAGTAATTTCATCACTAAACAGTATCATTCATGTTGACACACAGAAGTCATTTCATCACGAAACAGTATCATTCATGTTGACACACAGAAGTCATTTCATCACTAAACAGTATCATTCATGTTGACACACAGAAGTCTACTCCACACGGAAGACATTTCATGTCACTATCTACACCATCCATAGTGTTTGGATGGTTGGATGCTTTAGCAGCAGTGACTGTTGATTTGACCCATAATGTGTTGAAATGTGGACTTTGACATGTTGTCTCACTACTCACTATACCATCTCTGATGTTTGGATCAGTCGTGGGTGGATTAGCAGCAGTGTTTTCTTGTGGAAAATCTCTGCACCAAAAACCTAATCAGCTAGTCAATTAGGATTAGGGTTAGGGTGACGATTTGAATGTTAAGACTGTCATGACAGATGGGGAAAAGGATGTTGATTTGACCAGTAATGTGCTGAAACGTTGGCATTGCCTTTACACCAGACCATCAGCAGACCATCCATTTCCTGATAGCATCACACAGCTGAGTTGAAAGCCAAGGACGGCTGATAACTACAATTCACTTTAACCACGTGCAGTCAGTATTATTAGTCAATTAATTTTCCGTTCTCTTTTATGTGGGAAAAATGTAATCCAAACTTTTAGTTTGTGGCATCACAATCCATTGTTTATTGCAGGTCTAATGCTTCATGACATTTTGTAATGAGGCTGAATTATCCTCGAGTGATTTATTCTTTGAAAAATGGAGCCAGAGGCAGACCCCACACATATTATTAACATACATGAGAGATCATACAGTCGCTGGATAAGGACATGAAATGTTTCACCAAGATTGGGATATAATCATAATGACTAGCTTTGCTGCTTATTTAAACACACAGACCTGCTGCTTCCTTTAACACACCGACCTGCTGCTTCCTTTAACACACAGACCTGCTGCTTCCTTTAACACACAGACCTGCTGCTTCCTTTAACACACAGACCTGCTGCTTCCTTTAACACACAGACCTGCTGCTTCCTTTAACACACAGACCTGCTGCTTCCTGTAACATACAGACCTGCTGCTTCCTGTAACACACAGACCTGCTGCTTCCTGTAACATACAGACCTGCTGCTTCCTTTAACACACAGACCTGCTGCTTCCTTTAACACACAGACCTGCTGCTTCCTTTAACACACAGACCTGCTGCTTCCTTTAACACACAGACCTGCTGCTTCCTGTAACATACAGACCTGCTGCTTCCTTTAACACACAGACCTGCTGCTTCCTTTAACACACAGACCTGCTGCTTCCTTTAACACACAGACCTGCTGCTTCCTTTAACACACAGACCTGCTGCTTCCTTTAACACACAGACCTGCTGCTTCCTTTATCACACAGACCTGCTGCTTCCTTTAACACACAGACCTGCTGCTTCCTGTAACATACAGACCTGCTGCTACTACAGTGTGATAACAGCTTCTAGGACTTCTAGAAACAGATAGGTTCTCTCTCTCTCTCTATCGCTCTGTCGCTCTCTTTCTCTCAGGTATACGGATGGCAGAGAGGAAGGAGAGGGCGAGAGGGAGGAGAGGATAGAGAGGGAGGAGAGGGGAGACAAAGAAAGAGAGAGAGGAGAGAGCTGAGCTGTGGTGATCTGCTCAGTGTGCCTGCTAGTGCCTGCCCAGCAACAGGGCCTGTCTAATGCCGTGTTTAGACAACGTGAGAGCTCCATCTATAGGCTGTTATAAGAGTCACTGCTTAAAGGCGATTAGTGTCTCTGCAGCTTTATCATGTATGTGCGTCTCAAATGGAACCCTATTCCCCATTTAGTGCACTCACTACTTTTGACCAGGGCCCAAAGGGCTGTGGTCACAATTTGGCCACTATATAGAGAATAGGGTGCCATTTGGGACTCAAATACATTCAGACATATTCTGAAATAGATTTTTAATAATGGATAGCATCATGATTATGTGTTTTTCGTTATGATATTTTTTATATTGTTGACAATCATTTGGTGGTGATAGCCACAGGCATATACATCAGCAGATCGTTCAGTAGTGGTTATTATACTGTTTAGAGCCTCTCAGCTTCAACTACTGTTTAGAGCCTCTCTCAGCTTCAACTACAGTTTAGAACCTCTCTCAGCTTCAAATACTGTTTAGAGCCTCTCTCAGCTTCAAATACTGTTTAGAGCCTCTCTCAGCTTCAACTACTGTTTAGAACCTCTCTCAGCTTCAACTACTGTTTAGAGCCTCTCTCAGCTTCAGCTACTGTTTAGAGCCTCTCTCAGCTTCAACTGCTGTTTAGAACCTCTCTCAGCTTCAAATACTGTTTAGAACCTCTCTCAGCTTCAACTACTGTTTAGAACCTCTCTCAGCTTCAACTACTGTTTAGAGCCTCTCTCAGCTTCAACTACAGTTTAGAGCCTCTCTCAGCTTCAACTACAGTTTAGAACCTCTCTCAGCTTCAACTACAGTTTAGAGCCTCTCTCAGCTTCAACTACAGTTTAGAGCCTCTCTCAGCTTCAACTACTGTTTAGAGCCTCTCTCAGCTTCAACTACTGTTTAGAGCCTCTCTCAGCTTCAACTACAGTTTAGAACCTCTCTCAGCTTCAACTACTGTTTAGAGCCTCTCTCAGCTTCAACTACAGTTTAGAACCTCTCTCAGCTTCAACTACTTTTTAGAGCCTCTCTCAGCTTCAACTACTGTTTAGAGCCTCTCTCAGCTTCAACTACTGTTTAGAACCTCTCTCAGCTTCAACTACAGTTTAGAACCTCTCTCAGCTTCAACTACAGTTTAGAACCTTTCTCAGCTTCAACTACAGTTTAGAACCTCTCTCAGCTTCAACTACTGTTTAGAACCTTTCTCAGGTTCAACTACAGTTTAGAACCTCTCTCAGCTTCAAATACTGTTTAGAACCTCTCTCAGCTTCAACTACAGTTTAGAACCTTTCTCAGCTTCAACTACAGTTTAGAACCTCTCTCAGCTTCAACTACTGTTTAGAACCTCTCTCAGCTTCAAATACTGTTTAGAACCTCTCTCAGCTTCAACTACTGTTTAGAACCTTTCTCAGCTTCAACTACTGTTTAGAGCCTCTCTCAGCTTCAACTACAGTTTAGAGCCTCTCTCAGCTTCAACTACAGTTTAGAACCTCTCTCAGCTTCAACTACAGTTTAGAGCCTCTCTCAGCTTCAACTACAGTTTAGAGCCTCTCTCAGCTTCAACTACTGTTTAGAGCCTCTCTCAGCTTCAACTACAGTTTAGAACCTCTCTCAGCTTCAACTACTGTTTAGAGCCTCTCTCAGCTTCAACTACTGTTTAGAACCTCTCTCAGCTTCAACTACTTTTTAGAGCCTCTCTCAGCTTCAACTACTGTTTAGAGCCTCTCTCAGCTTCAACTACTGTTTAGAACCTCTCTCAGCTTCAACTACTGTTTAGAACCTCTCTCAGCTTCAACTACAGTTTAGAACCTCTCTCAGCTTCAACTACAGTTTAGAACCTCTCTCAGCTTCAACTACAGTTTAGATCCTCTCTCAGCTTCAACTACAGTTTAGAACCTCTCTCAGCTTCAACGACAGTTTAGATCCTCTCTCAGCTTCAACTACAGTTTAGAACCTCTCTCAGCTTCAACTACAGTTTAGAGCCTCTCTCAGCTTCAACTACAGTTTAGAACCTCTCTCAGCTTCAACTACAGTTTAGAACCTCTCTCAGCTTCAACGACAGTTTAGATCCTCTCTCAGCTTCAACTACAGTTTAGAACCTCTCTCAGCTTCAACTACAGTTTAGAGCCTCTCTCAGCTTCAACTACAGTTTAGAACCTCTCTCAGCTTCAACTACAGTTTAGAACCTCTCTCAGCTTCAACGACAGTTTAGATCCTCTCTCAGCTTCAACTACAGTTTAGAACCTCTCTCAGCTTCAACTACAGTTTAGAGCCTCTCTCAGCTTCAACTACAGTTTAGATCCTCTCTCAGCTTCAACGACATACTGTAGATGCAGTAATAGCTTCAGTCTGCAATGGATTTTTAGCTCTCCTCAGAAATGGACCATTATTGTTATTATAGTTTTTTGGTGATCATTTGTTAACTAAATGGTGATAAAAGACACAGACATGTACATAAGTACTTAGTCCAGTAGTTCACATCCATTGTAACAATAATTATATTTGTTCATTTGTTTATCTTAACACTCTTATTATACTAGGTTCCCCGTATTTACACGATACTGTTCTGAGCCCAAGATGCAGTTGTTGCACCACCTTTCTGATTGGCCTTGGATTTGTTTGCATCCCAAATGGCACCCTATTCCCTTGGAGTAAATAAGTGCTACTTTTGAAATAAGTAAGTGCACTTAATAGGGAATAGGGTGCCATGTGGGAAGCATCCGTTGAGTCATTACATTAGGGGAGTCAGCTGACAGGAAATGAACAGATGGTCATGAGGAATATGATGGATAATTATGCATCTCAGGGGATCACTGGTCAATTGTGTCTGATTCCGTGCAACCCCCTCATTTTGTTAATGATGGACTAATCTTGCTTTTTTTTAGATAGGCCCAAGCATATAGTACTGTCCATGGAAGAGGGTTCCTGTAATGGCTATGTAGATTAGTGGAGTTGGACCACAGCTTGATAGATGTTGGTGTTGAATCTCTAGCTGCAGCAGGCCTACAGGGTGGGGATGTTATCGGTTACAGACACATAGGGGACAGGGCTCTGCTGACTGTGTAGGTGTGTGATATGAAAACCTATTCTGAAGTCAGCTGGCCGTAACCAAGATCGGGGAATCAAATGTTACAATATGTATAAGTCGCTGGACCATAAAACAGGTTATTTCTCACGGTACAGGTACACGTAAGACCAAAAGGTATCGAATCCTCACTCTTTACCAGAAATCCAACTGTAAAGAACCAACATCTCTGTTCTCAGATGGAATTTAATTTAGTGGAATCAGGAGGTTCAGTCTTGTTTTCATAGACACGGTTTGAAATAGTCCTGGAGGTGTCCGTAAGGGTCTGTGAAACCAGTTGTAAATAAACAATCTCCTATAAACTTGACTTTATCACCCACTTTTCAGTGGACTCTCTCCCTCAGTAGTTATGTCTGCTGAGAACTGGTGCTTCCGCTGCTAAGACTGACAGACTGACAGACAGACTGACAGACAGACTGACTGAGGAGGAAGCGGTATCCCTATCACTCCCTTCTCGTTTGGAGCCCTGTAGCTTATTCCTCCGTCTATCCTCCATCCTCTATTCCGGGAGCTCCTACTCTTCAAACTGCAGCAGTAATTAATAGTTCTCATTAAGAGCTGAATTTGTGACAGCCTTACAGACAGTCAGTCAGCCAGACAGTCATGAGGATGGAGCTGTGGCAGGGAAGGGAATGGAGGAGAAGAGAGGAGAGGAGGATATAAGGGGAGCTGAAGAGGGGGAGGAGAGGAGAGAGGAGAGGAGTCAGCCAGCCAGGCATGAGGATGGAGCTGGGCCAGGGAAGGGAATGGAGGAGAAGAGAGGAGAGGAGGATACAAGGGGAGCTGAGGAGGGGGAGGAGAGGAGAGAGGAGAGGAGTCAGCCAGCCAGGCATGAGGATGGAGCTGGGCCAGGGAAGGGAATGGAGGAGAAGAGAGGAGAGGATATAAGGGGAGCTGAAGAGGGGGAGGAGAGGAGAGAGGAGAGGAGTCAGCCAGCCAGGCATGAGGATGGAGCTGGGCCAGGGAAGAGAATGGAGGAGAAGAGAGGAGAGGAGGATATAAGGTGAGCTGAGGAGGGGGAGGAGAGGAGAGAGGAGAAGAGAGGAGAGGAGTCAGCCAGACAGTCATGGGGATGGAGCTGGGTCAGGGAAGGGAATGGAGGAGAAGAGAAGAGAAGAGAGGAGGTAAAAGGAGAGGAGCATGGAGGAGTGGGAAGAGGAGGAGAGACAGTCAGTCCAGCAGGGGCAGAGCTGGGGCTAGGCAAGAGAAGGGAATAGAGGAGAAGAGATGAGAGGAGCGGAGGAGAGGAACAGAGGGAGGTGCAGCCCCTGATGGAAGCTGCTCATAAGGACCTCCTCTGAGTAAAGGCTCATTTCATGCAAGGTTAGACACATCCGTCATCCGCCTCATCGGCTAAGAGGCCAGGCTTTGACTGCCTCTCAGTAAAATTACACATGGAACACGTCCGCACACACACACTGTTGAAGGTGGACCTGCAAATGAAATGTCTCTCACATAGAGGGGAGGTCTCTCTGGGGCTCAGGAGATCATAGGCTTAGTGTTAATACCTAGTCCTGGTTGCAGTCAGTGGATAACAGTCATAAAGCCATGACAACGGTTCTAGACGCTGGGACTCATTTTGTCCCAGATACTCATTACCTGTGATCAGCCATCTTGATACTCACTACCTGTGATCAGCCATCTTGATACTCACTACCTGTGATCAGCCATCTTGATACTCACTACCTGTGATCAGCCATCTTGATACGCATTACCTGTGATCAGCCATCTTGATACTCACTACCTGTGATCAGACATCTTGATACTCACTACCCGTGATCAGCCATTTTGTTACTCACTACCTGTGATCAGCCATCTTGATACTCACTACCTGTGATCAGCCATCTTGATACTCACTACCTGTGATCAGCCATCTTGATACTCACTACCCGTGACCAGCCATCTTGTTACTCACTACCTGTGATCAGCCATTTTGATACTCATTACCTGTGATCAGCCATCTTGATACTCACTACATGTGATCAGCCATCTTGATACTCATTACCTGTGATCAGACATCTTGATACTCACTACATGTGATCAGCCATCTTGATACTTACTCCCTGTGATCAGCCATATTGATACTCATTACCTGTGATCAGCCATCTTGATACTCACTACCTGTGATCAGCCATCTTGTTACTCACTACCTGTGATCAGCCATCTTGATACTCACTACCTGTGATCAGACATCTTGATACTCATTACCTGTGATCAGACATCTTGATACTCACTACCTGTGATCAGACATCTTGATACTCATTACCTGTGATCAGACATCTTGTTACTCACTACCTGTGATCAGCCATCTTGTTACTCATTACCCGTGATCAGCCATCTTGATACTCATTACCTGTGATCAGACATCTTGATACTCACTACCTGTGATCAGACATCTTGATACTCATTACCTGTGATCAGACATCTTGTTACTCACTACCTGTGATCAGCCATCTTGATACTCACTACCTGTGATCAGCCATCTTGATACTCATTACCTGTGATCAGACATCTTGTTACTCACTACCTGTGATCAGCCATCTTGATACTCACTACCTGTGATCAGCCATCTTGATACTCACTATCTGTGATCAGCCATCTTGATACTCACTACCTGTGATCAGCCATCTTGATACTCATTACCTGTGATCCGTCATCTTGATATTCATTACCTGTGATCAGACATCTAGATACCTGGCCATCGTGTAAGTGAGGAATGTGATGGGTATAGACTGTAGATCAACAGTCAATGAATCAATTGATCAGTGATTAGATTCTTCCTTGTTAGCAGTTCATTTGTTATGTGTGATGATTGTGATGTAATGTGTTGTACAGTGCTGAGTTGGTCAAATGTTTGAATGGAACATAGTGTTTTGTACAAAAATCACTACCACATATATCAGATGTGGGTAGACCCCCCCCCCCCACACACACACACACACACACACACACTCACACTCACACTCACACTCACACACACAGACACACACACACACAGATGTGACTTGTGTATCAAGATGAGTGTCACTGATGGTAACGTCTGTCTCTCTGCTATCTGGCTCCATCCTTCTCTCTCTCTGTCCACCACATCCATTCTATTCTGCAGGGTAGGCAGGCAGTCAGACTGAATGGAAAGTGATTGCCCACCGCCAGGGATGGGGGCGGACAGCATGAAGAAGTGGCCCTCCTACCTTAAAGCTTCTGCCCAACAGAATCACAGCGTAAATGAAATTAAAAACAGACTGGACTAAACCATACGTCCCAGTCGGGGAATGGAGTGCAGAGCTACTGTAGCTAAGTGATGGGAAACTGCTGTTGGGACAGAGATACTGTAGCTAAGTGATGGGAAACTGCTGTTGGGACAGAGATACTGTAGCTACTGCTGTTGGGACAGAGATACTGTAGCTAAGTGATGGGAAACTGCTGTTGGGACAGAGATACTGTAGCTAAGTGATGGGAAACTGCTGTTGGGACAGAGATACTGTAGCTAAGTGATGGGAAACTGCTGTTGGGACAGAGATACTGTAGCTACTGCTGTTGGGACAGAGATACTGTAGCTAAGTGATGGGAAACTGCTGTTGGGACAGAGATACTGTAGCTAAGTGATGGGAAACTGCTGTTGGGACAGAGATACTGTAGCTAAGTGATGGGAAACTGCTGTTGGGGCAGAGATACTGTAGCTAAGTGATGGGAAACTGCTGTTGGGACAGACATATTGAAGTTAAGTGATGGGAAACTGCTGTTGGGGCAGAGCTACTGTAGCTAAGTGATGGGAAACTGCTGTTGGGACAGAGATACTGTGGCTCCTGCTGTTGGGACAGAGATACTGTAGCTAAGTGATGGGAAACTGCTGTTGGGGCAGAGATACTGTAGCTAAGTGATGGGAAACTGCTGTTGGGACAGAGATACTGTAGCTAAGTGATGGGAAACTGCTGTTGGGACAGAGATACTGTAGCTAAGTGATAGGAAACTGCTGTTGGGACAGAAGTCAATGGAAGAGTCAAACATGAGAGCAGTAGCTAGCTACAGACAATAAAAGAAGAAGACATGTATAGAGTGGTGTAGAGGTGCAGTCTAGACCCGTGTTGTATTTGTGTGGAAGTAGTGGGTATAAGTTTTAACTCCATTCAGTTCACTGATCTATTTCATTTTGGGAATCGTGTTAACCCACTTGTTCTCTGAATTACCCTCTTATTTACCCATGAGGCTCAGGATTCAACCATCTGTTTTTTACCACTACTTCCCTGGTCACATGATGAATGGGGATTACAGAGAAAGGGTTTTGGTCTGGTTCTCTATGAGGGATGTAGGGGAACAAGGGAATCTCCCAGTTGTAATTCATAGGCCATTAAACAATACGAGGACCATATGGGTATATCAGCCATGTCCACTGAGCTTCCTGTTCAGCCATGTCCACTGAGTTTCCTGTTCAGCCATGTCCACTGAGTTTCCTGTTCAGCAATGTACATTGAGCTTCCTGTTCAGGCATGTCCACTGAGCTTCCTGTTTAGCCATGTCCACTGAGCTTTATGATAAATAAATAAAACAAATTAAAATCTCAGTTTTTAGAGCAAAGGGTACTTGAAATTCCCAGATAGCGGGTTCGATTCCTGCGACCACCCAGTCTCTTTGGATAAAAGTGTCTGCTAAATGGCATTTTCTACACATTATATTCATGTGTGGATGAATATGTGCCTCTCCTAAACATTACCACTGTTATCTGAAGGAGACTGATCATGGCCAATCCAATATTGACATCTAGCCCCTAAACCAAATGGACACATTTCAATATCACCACAACACCGGTATCAACGTTCAATGGTTTTGTATGCTGTAATCATGGTTTTATCTGTGACCATGCAATCAGTCATCTATAATGATGCCGTAATCATTGGTATAGTCCCAAATTACAGGCCATGAACTCATCATTTATTCCTCAAAATCATGTAAAAGCATGTCACATAAAATGGCCCCCAATCTAGCAGATACTAAAAACAAAACATATATAACCTTTGAACCACTTTGAACCTAAACCATAGATAGCTATATATTTGACTTTGTTGCGTGTTAGGCACGCAACGTAATGCTGATAGTAAGGTAGGGTTGTCCTTGACAACTGATAGTAAGGTAGGGTTGTCCTTGAATGCTGATAGTAATGTAGGGTTGTCCTTGAATGCTGATAGTAAGGTAGGGTTGTCCTTGAATGCTGATAGTAATGTAGGGTTGTCCTTGAATGCTGATAGTAATGTAGGGTTGTCCTTGAATGCTGATAGTAAGGTAGGTTTGTCCTTGAATGATGTTAGTAAGGTAGGGTTGTCCTTGAATGCTGATAGTAAGGTAGGGTTGTCCTTGAATGCTGATAGTAAGGTAGGGTTGTCCTTGAATGCTGATAATAAGGTAGGGTTGTCCTTGAATGCTGACAATAAGGTAGGGTTGTCCTTGAATGCTGACAATAAGGTAGGGTTGTCCTTGAATGCTGATAATAAGGTAGGGTTGTCCTTGAATGCTGATAGTAAGGTAGGGTTGTCCTTGAATGCTGATAGTAAGGTAGGGTTGTCCTTGAATGCTGATAATAAGGTAGGGTTGTCCTTGAATGCTGATAATAAGGTAGGGTTGTCCTTGAATGCTGATAGTGATGGAGGGTTGTCCTTGAATGCTGATAGTAAGGTAGGGTTGTCCTTGACAACTGATAATAAGGTAGGGTTGTCCTTGAATGCTGATAGTAAGGTAGGGTTGTCCTTGAATGCTGATAATAAGGTAGGGTTGTCCTTGAATGCTGATAATAAGGTAGGGTTGTCCTTGAACGCTGATAATAAGGTAGGGTTGTCCTTGAATGCTGATAATAAGGTAGGGTTGTCCTTGACAACTGATAGTGAGGTAGGGTTGTCCTTGAATGCTGATAATAAGGTAGGGTTGTCCTTGACAACTGATAGTGAGGTAGGGTTGTCCTTGAATGCTGATAGTATTGTAGGGTTGTCCTTGAATGCTGATAGTAAGGTAGGGTTGTCCTTGAATGCTGATAATAAGGCAGGGTTGTCCTTGAATGCTGATAGTGATGTAGGGTTGTCCTTGAATGCTGATAGTAAGGTAGGGTTGTCCTTGAATGTGTATAGTAAGGTAGGGTTGTCCTTGAATGCTGATAGTAAGGTAGGGTTGTCCTTGAATGCTGATAATAAGGTAGGGTTATCCTTGAATGCTGATAACAAGGTAGGGTTGTCCTTGAATGTGTATAGTAAGGTAGGGTTGTCCTTGAACGCTGATAATAAGGTAGGGTTGTCCTTGAACGCTGATAATAAGGTAGGGTTGTCCTTGAATGCTGATAATAAGGTAGGGTTGTCCTTGAATGCTAATAGTAAGGTAGGGTTGTCCTTGAATGCTGATAATAAGGTAGGGTTATCCTTGAATGCTGATAACAAGGTAGGGTTGTCCTTGAATGTGTATAGTAAGGTAGGGTTGTCCTTGAACGCTGATAATAAGGTAGGGTTGTCCTTGAACGCTGATAATAAGGTAGGGTTGTCCTTGAATGCTGATAATAAGGTAGGGTTGTCCTTGAATGCTAATAGTAAGGTAGGGTTGTCCTTGAATGCTGATAATAAGGTAGGGTTGTCCTTGAATGCTGAGAGTAAGGTAGGGTTGTCCTTGAATGCTGATAATAAGGTAGGGTTGTCCTTGAATGCTGATAATAAGGTAGGGTTGTCCTTGAACACTGATAATAAGGTAGGGTTGTCCTTGAATGCTGATAATAAGGTAGGGTTGTCCTTGCATGCTGATAATAAGGTAGGGTTGTCCTTGAATGCTGATAATAAGGTAGGGTTGTCCTTGAATGCTGATAGTAAGGTAGGGTTGTCCTTGAATGCTGATAGTAAGGTAGGGTTGTCCTTGACAACTGATAGTAAGGTAGGGTTGTCTTTGAATGCTGATAGTAAGGTAGGGTTGTCCTTGAATGCTGATAATAAGGTAGGGTTGTCCTTGAATGCTGATAGTAAGGTAGGGTTGTCCTTGAATGCTGATAATAAGGTAGGGTTGTCCTTGAATGCTGATAATAAGGTAGGGTTGTCCTTGAATGCTGATAGTAAGGTAGGGTTGTCCTTGAATGCTGATAGTAAGGTAGGGTTGTCCTTGAATGCTGATAGTAAGGTAGGGTTGTCCTTGACAACTGATAGTATTTTAGGGTTGTCCTTGAATGCTGATAGTTAGGTAGGGTTGTCCTTGAATGCTGATAATAAGGTAGAGTTGTCCTTGAATGCTGATAGTAAGGTAGGGTTGTCCTTGAATGCTGATAATAAGGTAGGGTTGTCCTTGAATGCTGATAATAAGGTAGGGTTGTCCTTGAACACTGATAATAAGGTAGGGTTGTCCTTGAACGCTGATAATAAGGTAGGGTTGTCCTTGAATGCTGATAGTAAGGTAGGGTTGTCCTTGAACGCTGATATTAAGGTAGGGTTGTCCTTGAACGCTGATAATAAGGTAGGGTTGTCCTTGAATGCTGATAGTAAGGTAGGGTTGTCCTTGAACGCTGATATTAAGGTAGGGTTGTCCTTGAACGCTGATAATAAGGTAGGGTTGTCCTTGAATGCTGATAATAAGGTAGGGTTGTCCTTGACAACTGATAGTAAGGTAGGGTTGTCCTTGAATGCTGATAGTAAGGTAGGGTTGTCCTTGAATGCTGATAATAAGGTAGGGTTGTCCTTGAATGCTGATAGTGATGTAGGGTTGTCCTTGAATGCTGATAGTGATGGAGGGTTGTCCTTGAATGCTGATAGTAAGGTAGGGTTGTCCTTGACAACTGATAATAAGGTAGGGTTGTCCTTGAATGCTGATAGTAAGGTAGGGTTGTCCTTGAATGCTGATAATAAGGCAGGGTTGTCCTTGAATGCTGATAGTAAGGTAGGGTTGTCCTTGAATGCTGATAGTAAGGTAGGGTTGTCCTTGAATGCTGATAGTAAGGTAGGGTTGTCCTTGACAACTGATAGTAAGGTAGGGTTGTCCTTGAATGCTGATAGTAAGGTAGGGTTGTCCTTGAATGCTGATAGTATTGTAGGGTTGTCCTTGAATGCTGATAGTGATGTAGGGTTGTCCTTGACAACTGATAGTAAGGTAGGGTTGTCCTTGAATGCTGATAGTATTGTAGGGTTGTCCTTGAATGCTGATAGTGATGTAGGGTTGTCCTTGACAACTGATAGTAAGGTAGAGTTGTCCTTGAATGCTGATAGTAAGGTAGGGTTGTCCTTGAATGCTGATAGTAATGTAGGGTTGTCCTTGACAACTGATAGTAAGGTAGGGTTGTCCTTGAATGCTGATAATAAGGTAGGGTTGTCCTTGAATGCTGATAGTAATGTAGGGTTGTCCTTGACAACTGATAGTAAGGTAGAGTTGTCCTTGACAACTGATAGTAAGGTAGGGTTGTCCTTGAATGCTGTTAGTAAGGTAGGGTTGTCCTTGAATGCTGATAGTGATGTAGGGTTGTCCTTGAATGCTGATAGTAAGGTAGGGTTTTCCTTGAATGCTGATAGTGATGTAGGGTTGTCCTTGAATGCTGATAGTGATGTAGGGTTGTCCTTGAATGCTGATAGTGATGTAGGGTTGTCCTTGAATGCTGATAGTGATGTAGGGTTGTCCTTCATGTCATGTGGTTTATGAACTGATACACAAAACGACACTGGATTCAGTTTTTCAATTTTCAAATATCAATACATTTCAATTATCAAAATTCTTTCAACCAATAGACTGTTACACTGTATACAGTGTATGGAGGAATACACTCATCCCAGCTCTGCAGATTTTGCTGCAAAGAGTCAGAATCATTCGATCATAGGTTCAGAACTTTTGTGAAACAGCACAGTTGAAATATATATGGCAAATAGAAATCAAACCTGGATGGTGTTCAGATAGATGGGATGGTTGAGGGTAGTTGAAGGATGGGACTAAAAACAAACAAAAGATAACTAATGTAAAATATACTGTGTCTGTAAAATGTATATAGTATGTATAAGCTGGAAGTAGAAGCCTAAGTGTTGTTGTCCATTAGTTTCCTCCCCATTAGGGGAGGGGTGGTAGGGGTGGTAGGGTTAGGGGAAAATAATAAAGCAAAAGATATTTAAAAAAACACATATATATATATATAATAATAAAAAAGCTTGTTGCTCCATTTGGTTACACAGAGGTGATCTCTTCAGATTAATACACACTCCCTGTATATGCCATTTTAAGTAGCTTTTTTGAATAACACTTTTTAAGAAAAGTACTCAAAATAACACTTGGTGGTTATGAAATGTATATTTACCCCCCAAAATATATGGGGGATTGGAAATGATTCAGACAATTGATGGAAGCCACAACCTATCTGCAATATTAAAGGTGAGGGGTTTTCCTTGAATGCCACCCAATCATCTCCCTGTATACAGTACAGATGTATCTTCATAGCACAGTCACACCTACATTATAAGATCCTGACTGAGAGCCACCATAAACATATCCCCTGGTCAGCACTTCTTCCGTCTCTCCTCTTACCTCTACTATTAATGGACGCAGACAGTAACAACTGTAATGTTGTGCTGTACCATCTTCAGGACTGTAAACCATGGCTGTGTCCCAAATGGGACCCTTTTCTCTATTTAGTTTACCAAAGGGCTCTGGTCAAAATAACTGCACTATATAGGGAATAGGTTGCCATTTGGGAAACACACCATGCTTTGCCAGTCTGTTCGTGTCATTGAGGTTAACCTTCGGTTGCTACTAGGGATTTGCATGTGAAATCAGGTAACGGATTACTTATTGTACAGCAGACCTGGGTTGAAATACTATTCGAAATCTTTCGAAAATACTTTCAGCATTTGCCTTTGCCTTTAGGGGCTAGGTGGATGAGGTTTGCAGTTTTGGGACTATTCTGTTGGTCTATTAAGCCAGGCCAACTCAGTCAAGCAGAGATGAAGTGTCTGAAATGTTTTCAAATAGTACTTGAACCCAGGTCTGCTGTGCAATATTGAAGACAGATTTAAGTGGATTATTTTAGCTAATAGCATTCCCAGCCATCACCATCTCTGTGTGAGCGTTTTTCTTTTCTTCATGACAATACTTCTCTTTTGCTGGCTCTTGGCTCGTGGATGTATTGTCTTCTGAAGTGGATGTTAAGATGTCATCATGCTATTCAGTCATTACTGACTTTGGGACTAGAAATCTATGTAGGCGTATAATGACTTCTCTACCACTGTACAGGATATGCCACCGCTGTCAATAACAAACTTGCTTCTTTTCAAAGTACTTTGACCCCTAGCTAATAGCGATACTGTTGAAAATGGTGTAAATACATACAACCTTAAAATGGCAGCACGTTGCTGTACAACACGGTTTGAAGTGAGTCGATGTAGGTGAGCTACCTGAAGAATGCTAACAGAAAAATCCGTTTCCATGCAACAATGATAATGTTAAATACACTACTAAGCCATATTTTGGGCCGCTGACCCCGTACTGCAGATCCACAGATGATTTGGTAGTTATCCATAAAACGAGTTCAAATTGTAATTTGTCTGATCCAGCCCTTTAAGCACAGGCATCGATGTCATGTTTTTTTGAATAGCCTTTTGAATATCTTGGACCTTGACTACTGTGCAGCGCCTGCTCTTCAATTCTACCTCACTGTGCTTATGCTGCACCACATTTCCATGGTACCCTGTTTTGGCTTTGTGTTCTGCTCCGCTCTGCTCCATTCGCTCTCCCCTACCTACCTGGACTGTATTGATGCACTGCTAGCCTTTCACAATATATAATAGCGTATAAATCTACAAGCAACACATCATCATCTGTAAGCTGCGGGAGCAAAAGATGGCTCAGTCCATTGCTTTTTCGGGATAGGGTTATTGACTGAGTAAGGCGCAGAGAGAGGGGGAGAGAGAGAGAGAGAGAGAGAGAGAGAGAGAGAGAGAGAGAGAGAGAGAGAGAGAGAGAGAGAGAGAGAGAGAGAGAGAGAGAGAGAGAGAGAGAGAGAGAGAGAGAGAGAGAGAGAGAGAGAGAGAGAGAGAGAGAGAGAGAGAGAGAGAGAGAGAGAGAGAGAGAGAGAGAGAGAGAGAGAGAGAGAGAGAGAGAGAGAGAGAGAGAGAGAGAGAGAGAGAGAGAGAGAGAGAGAGAGAGAGAGAGAGAGAGAGAGAGAGAGAGAGAGGTCGATCCATTCCCATCAAGTATCTGGGACAATGTTCCGATAGCTAGGTGTCTGGCCTGGTCTGGTCAGACTTTAATCTAGATAGTGACTATCACCATTCATCACCAGAGGTAACTCAGTTCATTGTGTGTGGGGACCATCTCCTTCTCCTGAGATGTGGTTCAGTCCATCGTACCCAGACTCTTTGAAAACCATTGATGTGATGTGGTTTTGACGAGGCATTGGAGCTCACACACACACACACACACACACACACACACACACACACACACACACACACACACACACACACACACACACACACACACACACACACACACACACAGCTTGTGTAGTGTTGTTTCCTCTACTCGTCATCATATTAACAGAATGTTCCAGCACAAAAAGCCGTCACAAGGAACAAATGTGAGACAGTAAAAATACATCATCATGTTTTGTTCCTGATTGACATGATACACAAAGTACTAAAGACAGAGATCAGGAACTTAAAATATAAGAACACTGAAAGTAGTTATTTACGAACTCATTTTCTCCAAGTCAATAGTTCACTGTGAGGATTTTCCCCAAGTGTTGTGTGATTTTGGGGTTTATTACAAGTGAATTGAATGATATAATCGAGTCCCCGTTCTAAAAATGAGGTTATGCTGAAGTGCTAGGGAAATAACTTTGATTTAATTGTATTAACAATGTCCTTTAGTATAACCTGTTGAAGAAGAATGTGTTCAGTCTAGAACGTTACCTCAAGGTGCCTTAATATTCTAGATGTCTTTAAAGATGATGGATGTAGTCCAGGAAACCCTTAGCAACCCACGATTAGTCAGACTTTATAATGTGTTTATTGAAATTGAATCAAACAGGTTGGAACAGGAGGATGCAGTCAAGCTGCCGGGGAAAACATACACCCACATCAAGCTGTTTCACCCACTTGGTTCAAGTCAAGGGCAACATTCCCCATCAATGTTCCTTCCTGCTTCTTTAGAAATGTGTCAGAGACCATTTAAGACAGCATTGAGACATCAGGAACATATACATTATGTATGTGACATGTCCTGGTGTATGGCGGTGATCATTAATCATCGTGATAACAGTCACGTCCCGGTTATTAACTCTCCAGGTTACCTTCTGCCAATGACTGGTTTCAGTACAACGTGTACTAATGGCCGTCTCATCAGAACAGCAGTGTGAACCAGATATGGAAACCTATACTCTTTCACAGTGCCTGAACCTTACTGTGCTGGCTCTGGTATTTCCCCCTCACATTGTCCGTTCCAGCACGGTTCCATCAGCTATGGAGATGGCAGGATGGGTAACCAGGATGAGTAACCAGGATGAGTAACCAGGAAGAGTAACCAGGATGAGAAACCAGGATGAGAAACCAGGATGAGTCACCAGGATGAGTAACCAGGATGAGTAACCAGGATGAGTCACCAGGATGAGTAACCAGGATGAGTAACCAGGAAGAGTAACCAGGATGAGAAACCAGGATGAGAAACCAGGATGAGTCACCAGGATGAGTAACCAGGATGAGTAACCAGGATGAGTAACCAGGATGAGTAACCAGGCCAGCACAGTGCAGCTCAGCTTGGCTCGGCCTAGTAGTCTGAAAGGGGTTCTTTATATTGGTTTTTCAATACTCAGTGGTTCTTGGTTTTGGATTAATGCTAGTTCTGTTGTGATTCCCGATTAGTATCAAAAGCATGGCTGTGTTGTACTGGTACTTAGTTCCAGTCAGTGTGCGCTCTCCTCTTTGACACTGCCCACCCATACCCATCACACATACAGTACATTACCTACTGGGAGAAACACAGCATCAGATCTGAGAATGCAGACAATATGACCCCAAACATCCTCACTACTCCAGCCAATATGACCCCAAACATCCTCACTACTCCAGACAATATGACCCCAAACATCCTCACTCCTCCAGACAATATGACTCCAAACATCCTCACTCCTCCAGACAATATGACTCCAAACATCCTCACTCCTCCAGACAATATGACTCCAAACATCCTCACTACTCCAGACAATATGACTCCAAACATCCTCACTACTCCAGACAATATGACCCCAAACATCCTCACTACTCCAGACAATATGACCCCAAACATCCTCACTCCTCCAGACAATATGACCCCAAACATCCTCACTCCTCCAGACAATATGACTCCAAACATCCTCACTCCTCCAGACAATATGACTCCAAACATCCTCACTCCTCCAGACAATATGACTCCAAACATCCTCACTCCTCCAGACAATATGACCCCAAACATCCTCACTACTCCAGACAATATGACCCCAAACATCCTCACTACTCCAGACAATATGACCCCAAACATCCTCACTCCTCCAGACAATATGACCCCAAACATCCTCACTACTCCAGACAATATGACCGCAAACATCCTCACAGACGATGTTGTATGTATGGTTTACTCCACAGTACTAACACACACCTGCCATGTGAGGTATCTGTTGTGTAACACGTATCCCTGCAGTGCATACTACTCCAAACGGATTGAAGAAAACACATACTCTATCTTTGCGTCGGCATGCTAGTCAAGTTTTTGAATAAAAAATGACATTTGTTTGCGAAATTTGTTACACCCCTTCACCGGGACTAAAAATCTATGCGGCCAAACATGTCGCATCACCCATGTATTAATGGACAACAACAAAGGGAGTAACAATTATAATCAGACAGCTCAGAATACATTTGTCAGTTAATAGAACTTATGATGTTAAATTATTATAAAGTGATTTCCCAGACTCAAAGGCTGTGTCCAAAATGGCACCCTATCACCTACATAGTGCACCACTATTGACCAGGGCCCATAGGGAACTATGTAGGGAATAGGGTGCCATTTGGGATGGACAATATTCTACTGAGCTCAACTAATTACAAAAACAAAATGTCTGTAATCTGTTAAAGAAACTGTGGATCAATAGTATCATGTTATGTTCATGACCCTGACCCCCTCCTCTGTGGCTTCCAGATAGCTTACACATTTTTACTTTCATTTTGTTTCGGTTTTTTCTTGGGGGGTGGTTTGGGGGTGGTAGGGATTGGGAGGGAGGGAGTGGGGCTTGAGGGACTATGGGAAGTAATAGTGTCTTATTAAATCCGATGTGGGCTTATTATATTTGCATGTATGCTATGTGTCTTAAGCTGTGCTTTTAAAGTCAATTAATACTACTCCCAACTCACCCCACGTTCGTTATAAATACGATGCATTGTTCCTTCTTATGCTTTAAAGTAAAAATGACAAGTTAAATATACGTCTACATATTTAATCTTGTATGATCTTTGTTTCTAGCCATGTACAGTACTGCAGTTTTTCTACTACGCATCTATCTTTGAAAAACAGTTTGTAAAACCTATTTTTTTTGTTGTCTCTGGAAGATTCCTACTGTTAAAGCCTAGCTTTCATTGAACCTCTATTCTGTCTCTAGAATATGGAATGATCGGCGAACATACTGTAAAAAGTCAGCGGCCCAGATCAGTCTTTGACACAAAGGCCCTGCAGGAGCAAGCTGAATCTGCTAAATTTATGGCACAAACTGGTAATACAATAGTTATGTTTCTTTCACCTTTTATTTTGTTAACTATAAACTTAATTTCATCTAAGTCACTTACTTGCATGCTCTCTCTTGTGCTGCACCTTTTAGGTGACAATGTTTCTGTATTTCTTAACCTCCTACCACCTCCTCCTTCTTCTGTTGCTATTCACATTAAAACCCACTAGACAAATGTTCCTGTTCCCTTTCAGTATTTACTTAGAATAACAACTATAATTGGGCTCCCTGGGTCTCTGTTCATTTGTTGTTACACAGCGAGTTGGCAAGTGCATTACTCGTTTCTCAAATATTAAAGGGTAGGTAAAATTGTGCCCTGTCACAGTTAATAATATCCTTAAAAGTGTGCTTAATAACATTTGAAAAATGTCCTTCATCGACAACTCCTACTGCCTTCGGCAAGAGTGAAACGCATACTGAATAAAAAATGGGTTTGATAAATAATGTTTAATGTAAGATAAACAAAAATCTTAACTTAAACCAGTCGAATATACTAAAATATAGTGATGATTGTATCCATTCTAAAATTGCAGAAGGATATAAATTAATTGAAAAGCATCGTTATTGCTTCTCCAGTTCCATATAGAGGGTTTCTAGGCTCAATCCAAATGGACTGCGATAAAGACAATTCTTTTTTTTCTATTTTTTCCCTTTTTCTTTCTAATTTCGTTTAAAAAAAATACATGTTTCTGGGTTCCGTTAATTGTTTGTTTCGCTTTTAATTTTTTTTAACCCAATTTCACCTCATTTGATGTTACTTTTAAATTTGTGACATTAATCAACACACCTGCCTTAATTTCATTTTAATTTGCAAATCCACTTTGTTGTTTACTAAATCCTAACAGCATGTCTTCATTCCAACACGCTGTGGGAGTGTGTTATTTATCTCTTATGGACCCCATCACTTTGCTCTTCAGTTCTTCCATTCTTAGATTGTCTAATTGACTCTCCCTGTACTGCTTCATCTTACCAATTGATCCACCTTTCAAAGTCTATTATAATTCTGATCAGACCAATTATATATAATAGGGTTTACAGTATATCCCTATTGGGTTGAATCAATCTATATCAGTCCTATTATACTGCAGCTTAGTGACACAATACAGAGGGAAATCTTCATAAGATTTCAATTACATATAAATGTATTCAGAGCTGAAATTTCCAAATCTCTTATGCAAATAAAGCCTCGTTGAAATTGAACATCACACGTACATCTTAAACTGTAATCAAAATATTTGAATGTTGTCTTCTTGCTTTCTAACACACAACTAAGCTATCTTGGATTGTTCTATTCACCCTACCTACTTAGCTCAATGCCAAGGGTGCTAGCGTAACCAATGTTAGCATTTATTCAATTTATTCAGCATTTCATGGCTTTTGGATTTGTGACGTGATCATATTTTTGCATTGAAAGGCCTCACCCAGGACATACTGATGCATTGTTGACATTCTCTGTCAATAAGGCAATGCTTTTGTTATTGGGAATTACCACCTAACGGCACACACATAAGCAAATTCACTCCACATGTGTTTATATACAATCAGTGTATGAAGTTGTACCTCTAAGAATTAAACTGGTATACTTTGTATACACTCCTAGAAAGAAGGTTTCCAAAAGGGTTCTTTGGCTGTCCCCATAGGATAACCCTTTTTGGTTCCAGGTAGAGCCCTTTTGAGTTCCATGTAAAACCCTCTGTCGAAAAGTTTCTACCTGGAACCAAAAAGGGTTCTTCAAAGGGTTCTCATATGGGGACAGTCGAAGAATCCTTTTAGGTTCTAGAAACAACCTTTTTATCTAACTGTATGGTTCTAGAGACAGGTGACCAGTGTACATTTAAATATTCAGTATCAACAGTTAAAATATGTCATAACAGGAGTGTGACACACCAGCAGACCTTTTGTCACATTCTGCTGTTTGAAAAAGAGTATTTTATGAACCCAATGCAAACTGGCACTGTGAATGTTACTTCCATGCAACAAGCTCCATGCAACAAGCTGTGATCTTCTGGATAAAATGAAAAGGGGAGTTTTTCTTCCCTCTCGTTTCCCTAGTACTCTTATGAAAAATATAAACTGGCAAAAAAAAGTTTTCATAAAGTTTTCATAAATTGTGATCAAACACTAATTAATATGGGTTGGAGTTAGATCCTCTCTGGTTGTCTTGGAAACTGCAGTGTAGACTGTAGTGATGTAACACTGCTGTGGGATCCACACTAGACTTCTCCTTAACTAACTCTCCATTCAACTTTTATTTCACCAGTAGATGTCCTTCTTGCATGCAACCATGTTCTTTTACATTTTATAGAGCTTTTTGAAACATTTGATTTGGTTTTATTGATGCATGTGTCAGTATGAAAGATGAAGATGAAATGATGTTACACCTTTTAGTCAGGTAAATGGCCAAATCCCTTATTGTGATCAGAAGTAACACTGGGGCCTGTGATGTGGAGCTTTGCTGTGATCTTTGAATAAATGTGCTTCAGACTAAATCTGACAAATGCTTAGTGTCAATTATGATCCATCTGTACAGTTCCTCCAAACCATTTGGACTTTACTATGATCCATCTGTACAGTTCCTCCAAACCATTTGGACTTTACTATGATCCATCTGTAGAGTTCCTCCAAACCATTTGGGACTTTACTATGATCCATCTGTAGAGTTCCTCCAAACCATTTGGAACTTTACTATGATGCATCTGTACAGTTCCTCCAATCAATTTGTACTTTACTATGATCCATCTGTACAGTTCCTCCAAACCATTTGGAACTTTACTATGATCCATCTGTACAGTTCCTCCAAACCATTTGTACTTTACTATGATGCATCTGTACAGTTCCTCCAATCAATTTGTACTTTACTATGATGCATCTGTACAGTTCCTCCAATCAATTTGTACTTTACTATGATGCATCTGTACAGTTCCTCCAATCAATTTGTACTTTACTATGATGCATCTGTACAGTTCCTCCAAACCATTTGGAACTTTACTATGATCCATCTGTACAGTTCCTCCAAACCATTTGGGACTTTACTATGATGCATTTGTACAGTTCCTCCAAACCATTTGTACTTGACTATGATGCATCTGTACAGTTCCTCCGAACCATTTGTACTTTACTATGATGCATCTGTACAGTTCCTCCAATCAATTTGTACTTTACTATGATGCATCTGTACAGTTCCTCCAATCAATTTGTACTTTACTATGATGCATCTGTACAGTTCCTCCAAACCATTTGGAACTTTACTATGATCCATCTGTACAGTTCCTCCAAACCATTTGGGACTTTACTATGATGCATTTGTACAGTTCCTCCAAACCATTTGTACTTGACTATGATGCATCTGTACAGTTCCTCCGAACCATTTGTACTTTACTATGACACAATAAGATTTTTTTTTTCTACTTGAGACTCCGTTCAGGGGAGCCAGACAAGGTTTTTGAACAAACAGCTTTTTGACCAATTACTAGTCATAAAGGTTCTTGTTCCCTGCAATCACAATACAACAACACTTACAAAATGATGAATGGGAAGTCAAAGGAACTGGATCAAGAGATATGGGGCCAATGACAAACAGAGTCGTGGTCTTCTCTCTTATTAATCATTTATCAAAGATCACATAAAGGTAAAACATGTCTATTTAGTTAAATATTAAAGTTAACTAGGTTAATATCCCTCCCCATTAACGTAGCTTCGGGTTTCGAATAACTCCTCCCCGATTGCTCTACCTTGAAACCCCACCCCAGCACAAAGCTCCACCCCAGTATAGCCCTGCCCCCTGTAGCCCCACCCCCTGGGCTGATCATGTGACCGTGTTGCTGCATTTAACTGGTGTCACCCTTCTCCCTCTACACAGGTGAATCTGGTGCAGAGGAGTGGTCCCAGTGGAGCTCATGCTCAGTTTCATGCGGCCAAGGGTCGCAGGTGCGAACAAGAACATGTGGTTCACCGTACGGAACTCACTGCAGCGGCCCTTTAAGAGAGTCAAGGGTTTGCAATAACACTGTCCCCTGTCCAGGTAGTAATAGCTGCAGCATTATTACTTTACTTGTTATAACGTCTTTCTCCTTCACCCTTCATTTTTCTATGTGTGCATTGTTGTGCTTGCTTTGAATTGACCATCAAACCAATGTTTTTGTTACTGTTTAGTTTAACCTTTTAACTAGTCTATTTGGTTATATTCTTATTACTTAATATTATTATTTAATGTATTATTATTATTATTATTATTATTGTTAGACATCTATTATCTGATGATGCTTTCTTCTCTTTGTGCATGTCACGGTGTTTTGCAGAAGTGTTGTCTATGTTATCCATCTCTTCCCATATAATGATAAGTCATTTCACCACAACTCCTGAAATGATTGACAGTGATGTACTTCTGTAGTTTTGCATGTTATGGAGATTAGGGAATTGTAGATTCTGGTTTGTGTCTCCAGGGTTCAGTGTGTTTGCTTGAAGGTCAAGGTTAGTGGTATATTTGTATATATATTGCAGTATCTGTACAATTATACTGCAAGACATATTTATCTCGATGTAGGCTGTTACAGTAGTTGAATTGATGAAATGTTGCCTAGATTTTTGCATACTTAGTCTGGTACCTAATATTTTTGGGATGTTGGTCCAGTTGATGTACTTTGCTCTTCTGGGGTCTTTAGAATGTTATGACGTCTTACACTGTTGACAGTTGTTGCGTTTTTTGGCAGAAGGTGACATTCAGTATTTTCACATAAAAACAACATTCCCCTACACAAGACAGTCATTGGTTATTCTTGATGATTTGTGATGTATTACCTTCTGAATTGTGGAGAAGAGACCCATCTTCTGTGTGTGTCTACTGTGTGTAGATATCCCTGTGTTCAACAGCAGCTGTCAAACTAATGTTAGTGTTTTTACATCTGTTGATTTGCAGGGAATTTTAGGAGCCATTCTTCTATGTGGAGGAAAGTGTCTCTGAAATTACATTTAGGCACAAAGTCATGTAAAAGGTTTCACCCCCATCGGCTAATCAGAAATTCATGCGAGCAGCTCTCTGACATTTAGTCAGACGTAGTCCACATTAAGATGTGTCATGACTAAGTGTAGGGTTGGCAGTTTTCTCAAGGATCAGACAAGAGGGCAAGACATTATTCCAAACCGTTTTAATTTACCATTTCTAACCTGACAAGCTCTGGTAGCTAGCTGAACTGACCCAACAAGCTCTTGTAGCTAGCTGAACTGACCAACAAGCTCTGGTAGCTAGCTGAACTGACCCAACAAGCTCTTGTAGCTAGCTGAACAGACCCAACAAGCTCTTGTAGCTAGCTGAACTGACCAAAAAGCTCTGGTAGCTAGCTGAACTGACAAACAAGCTCTGGTAGCTAGATGAACTGACCCGACAAGCTCTGGTAGCTAGCTGAACTGACCCAACAAGCTCTGGTAGCTAGCTGAACTGACCCGACAAGCTCTGATAGCTAGCTGAACTGACCCAACAAGCTCTGGTAGCTAGCTGAATGGACCCGACAAGCTCTGCTAGTTAGCTGAACTGATCCAACAAGCTCTAGTAGCTAGTTGAACTGACCCGACAAGCTCTGGTAGCTAGCTAAACTGACCCGACAAGCTCTGGTAGCTAGCTGAACTGACCAACACGCTCTGGTAGCTGGCTGAACTGACCCGACAAACTCTGGTAGCTAGCTGAATGGACCAGACAAGCTCTGGTAGCTAGCTGAACTGACCCAACAAGCTCTGGTAGCTAGCTGAACTGATCCGACAAGCTCTGGTAGCTAGCTGAACTGATCCGACAAGCTCTGGTAGCTAGCTGAACTGACCCGACAAGCTCTGGTAGCTAGCTGAACAGACCCATCAGGCTTTGGTAGCTAGCTGAACTGACCCAACAAGCTCTGGTAGCTAGCTGAACAGACCCAACAGGCTTTGGTAGCTAGCTGAACAGATCCAACAAGCTCTGGTAGCTAGCTGAAAAGACCCAACAAGCTCTGGTAGCTAGCTAAACTGACCCGACAAGCTCTGGTAGCTAGCTGAACTGACCAACAAGCTCTGGTAGCTAGCTGAACTGACCCAACAAGCTCTGGTAGCTAGCTGAACTGACTCGACAAGCTCTGGTAGCTAGCTGAACTGACCCGACAAGCTCTGGTAGCTTAGCTGAACTGACCAACAAGCTCTGGTAGCTAGCTGAACTGACTCGACAAGCTCTGGTAGCTAGCTGAACTGACCTGACAAGCTCTGGTAGCTAGCTGAACTGACCCGACAAGCTCTGGTAGCTGGCTGAACTGACCTGACAAGCTCTGGTAGCTTGCTGAACTGACCAACAAGCTCTGGTAGCTAGCTGAACAGACCCAACAAGCTCTGGTAGCTAGCTGAACAGACCCAACAAGCTCTGGTAGCTAGCTGAACTGACCCGACAAGCTCTGGTAGCTAGCTGAACTGACCAACAAGCTCTGGTAGCTAGCTGAACTGACCCAACAAGCTCTGGTAGCTAGCTGAACTGACTCGACAAGCTCTGGTAGCTAGCTTAACTGACCCGACAAGCTCTGGTAGCTAGCTGAACTGACCAACAAGCTCTGGTAGCTAGCTGAACTGACTCGACAAGCTCTGGTAGCTAGCTGAACTGACCTGACAAGCTCTGGTAGCTAGCTGAACTGACCCGACAAGCTCTGGTAGCTGGCTGAACTGACCAACAAGCTCTGGTAGCTAGCTGAACAGACCCAACAAGCTCTGGTAGCTAGCTGAACAGACCCGACAAGCTCTGGTAGCTAGCTGAACTGACCCAACAAGCTCTGGTAGCTAGCTGAACAGACCCGACAAGCTCTGGTAGCTAGCTGAACAGACCCAACAAGCTCTGGTAGCTAGCTGAACTGACCAACAAGCTCTGGTAGCTAGCTGAACTGACCAACAAGCTCTGGTAGCTAGCTGAACTGACCCAACAAGCTCTGGTAGCTAGCTGAACAGACCAACAAGCTCTGGTAGCTAGCTGAACTGACCAACAAGCTCTGGTAGCTAGCTGAACTGATCAACAAGCTCTTGTAGCTAGCTGAACTGACCAACAAGCTCTGGTAGCTAGCTGAACTGATCAACAAGCTCTTGTAGCTAGCTGAACTGACCCAACAAGCTCTGGTAGCTAGCTGAACTGACCAACAAGCTCTGGTAGCTAGCTGAACTGACCCAACAAGCTCTGGTAGCTAGCTGAACTGATCAACAAGCTCTTGTAGCTAGCTGAACTGATCAACAAGCTCTTGTAGCTAGCTAAACTGATCAACAAGCTCTTGTAGCTAGCTGAACTGACCCAACAAGCTCTGGTAGCTAGCTGAACTGACCCAACAAGCTCTGGTAGCTAGCTGAACTGACCAACAAGCTCTGGTAGCTAGCTGAACTGACCCAACAAGCTCTGGTAGCTAATTAAACTGATCAACAAGCTCTGGTAGCTAGCTGAACTGACCCAACAAGCTCTGGTAGCTAGCTGAACTGATCCGACAAGCTCTGGTAGCTAGCTGAACTGACCCAACAAGCTCTGGTAGCTAGCTGAACTGACCTAACAAGCTCTGGTAGCTAGCTGAACTGCATGAATCACCTTCTTTTATTCAGAAACAATAATTGAAGCAGTCAGCATACAGAGCCATATACCCCAGGTGTCCCCCTGGATTGAAATGAGGAATAAGAGAACCAGAAGTGATAGTGCTTCCAAATAATCCGTTATTTCCCCCTTGGTGAGGCTTTGGCAGCAGGCTAATGGGCTAAACTGTCTTTTTCTCTGGAAGTAATGTGCCGTTGTTTCAGGCCAGTAATGTAGTCAAATCGACAGCAGAAATATTGAAATCTGTGTTTGTCTGAGTCAAATAGTTTTCAAGGACAGAAATTCATGCAGGGAACATTTTCCTTGAAGGGCACTACACAAGGACTTTATAACACATTCATAACCTATACATACTGGCTGCATTCATAACTGCTTATGTCAACAACCACAAGACAAAGCAAATATCAACTTGGGGTTTTTTTTGCACAGAAGACAATACAAAACAATATGATGAGAGTTTAAAAGGAAACATGACAAGGACATGGAGAGGAAGGAGCGGTGCAGGACAGGTCAAAACAACCTCCTTTCAAATGATTCTAGAATTAAACCAAACAATGAAGTATTCTGATTTATATGACTGTTTAAACGTTTAGAATTTGACACAGAGGAAAATCAGATAAATAAAAATCTAAATAAACTGGTAGTTGTTGATGGAAGTTGATATAGCATTTAGAAAATCAACTGCTTATTAATGCGTTATGTATGGCTTATGAACATGTTAGGAAGTCCTTATGTCGGTGTAAAGTGTCAGTGCTACACAGCATGCTGTCACAGTAGAGCAGTTTGTCTCATATCAATCCTCACTAGAAGTTCACTACTAGAGCACCTTGATGACAGAATTATTCAAATGCAACGTTAACCAATTTAGAGATGGTATTTTAATACCAATTTGTTGCAAACGGCCCAAAAAAGTCTTACATAATTCCACTTTTTCAGTTGTAAATAGTTTATTGCACTGCAGAGAAGGCTTGTTCAATGTTCCAACACTGATTTCAATTATACGTCCTTTAATAAGGAAGGAGGCACAGGCTGCGTCCCAAATGGCAACCAATTTCGTATATAGTGCGTTACTTTTGACAAGGACCCATAGTGGTCTGATCAAAAGGAGTCCACTATGTAGGGAATAGGGTGCCATTTGGTCAAAAGTAGTGCACTACATAGGGAATAGGGTGCCATTTCGTCAAAAGTAGTGCACTACGTAGGGAATAGGATGCCATTTGGTCAAAAGTAGTGAGCAATTTGGGGAGCAATTTAGGGATTAATTTGGAACACAGGGCCAGACTTGTAGCTCAACCTGTACTCTGATTATATCTCTAACTGAACTAAAGAACTCCAGCCTTGCCCAATTTTTATTTATTCAGCTAGGCAATTCAGTTAAGAACAAATTCTATTTACAATGACGGTATACCCCAGCCAAACCCTAATCCGGACAACGCTGGCCCAATTGTGCTCCGCCCTATGGGACTCCCGATCCCGGCCGGTTGTTATACAGCCTGGAATCTAACCAGGGTCTGTAGTGACACCTCTTGCACTGAGATGC